>NC_056731.1:1854773454-1854898454 GCF_019279795.1 Protopterus annectens
ATTTACTTGCACTGTAATATTGCCACAGTTCTCACTGCTGTCATGTAATTTGATGGGAGAATAACATTGCAAATAATCACATCCCTAACTTTCAAGGGAGGTGATATAATTCACATATGATTTCTCAAATTGCTGCATTTTGTAAATGTAGAATATGAATAAGAATGCAACTTAACCCATAGGAGGAAGTGCTTTAGAACAATATAAAATAGCCGAGATTCCTAGATACTGATGCAGCAACACAACTGGCATTGTACTGATGGGTTCTATCACACCACTGCACCTTTTTGTGATTCATAGTCATGCACTTTCCTGCAAGGGTCAGATCATATTATCTGGCAGCATGCATGACTATGAATCACTGAACTGAACAGCTATACACTGTTCAGCTGAGTGCTCCTTTTGCAAGTCCTGCAGAACATACACTGGCACAGACTCCTACCACAGTGACAGAATGACACACACACACACACACACACACACACACACACACACACACGGTTCATAGGAGGCCATTTAGGGAGTGTAACTCAACTTTTCAGTTCTCTCCCTTTGTGACAACATGGTATGGTCCCTAGGTGAGCATGCAGTGTGGGCTTGACCAACCAGATAGGGTGATATGCTGCAAGCCCAAATTGCACACCCACTCAGGGACCATAAAACCCACTTCCCTAATTGCACACCCACTCAGGGACCATAAAACCCACTTCCATGGCAGCTCAACCAGACCCACTGCCACCCGCTGACCACACCTCCTCTGGTGGCAGGTGCTAACTGAACCTGGGTAGCCTGTGTCGTAGTCAGGGCTTTGTCCCTCTACACCATGATCATTTACTATATTGAAAGATTTTATTTAATTGTATGTATTTGCACTACAATTCTTATCTTGTGTGGCTTTTATTCTTTGTATTAATCTACGGCATTATATAATTTTTTTGTGGAGCTTTTCTCCCCAGGCCTCAGCTAAAATTTTTTTTTTTTTTGCCCAGTCATATTTTCCCAGTCAACAAAAATATTACAGAGAAAAAAGTTTGCTAAAGTACTGTAGAGATGTGGTGAAGCAAATGGTATGTAATTGTGGACACACCTGCTGCTGTTAGTAGAGGAAAAACAAACTAAAATGGAAATAAGTAAGTAAGTAAATAATAAATAAACATGCAAATAAATTATACTGGTTGGCCAGGTCACCAAATAATTTGTGTTAACTTGATAACTTAACCAGTCTGTTTATGATATTCATATTACAAAACTTTATGTCAATCTCTCTTTCACACTTTCTGAGTCCACTAGAAGTGTTATTTGTGTTATTGCATATAAAAAAAACATAACTGCTGAATAATTAATTAGCATTAAGCTGCTTACTAATGAAATAACAAATATGCTTTGCAGCACTGTACTTTATCAACTTATGTGCAGTTACTAATAAAATAACTTATCTATGTAACAGACGCATACTATAATATTACAGCTACAGCTTTTAATGTTAAAGGTTAGCTTCTCAGCACAGATATAGATGATAACGTTCTCCATTTTAGGTGAACAAGATGGATGCATTAAAAATGCACACTTCCATGTCTGCCCTTCTTGGTGGAATTTTATGTGCACATATTGGCTACTCACTGCATAACATTCTCTGCCATTAAATGCAGAAATGCAAAACTTTTTGTAGAATTTACAGGGATACTGCTGCTCCTGTGTCTAATAAGACATTTTGCCATAGTGAGCCCCTCTACCCAGATATCAATCAGTGGTCATCTGTCTTGGCCCTTTTTAAAGGTAGTCAGGAAAGATACCGGGGGGGGGGGTAAAACCCTATTGGAAGAGAATCTACTCATCTTCACTTTTATTATCATCTGCAATGTGGCAAACTGCATGTCTTTGTTTGTCACCTTCCTCTGTGTCTGAATGATCTACATATTTAGATGTATCAATTTCCTTTTGTAACTGTTGCCTAGCTGTTTCTTCTGCCTGCTCTTCCAAGTATTTTGAATTTACAGGCAAAGCTGCCTGAAAATCTGTGGGACATACTTCCCCCTTTCATGTGTATTGATGACCTTTATAGCTGTCTTTCCCAATATTGTAAGGTCTCTGTGCATTGACTTGTTTTCTGACATGTCTTGTGACTCTTTTTAGTTGTGTTTTTGGAAACACGCCCTATTCTTCCTTCTTTTTACGCCAAACTTTCTAATGATCATAATTTTGCTTAAAATGCACTTTTTTTACAGAAAAAACATGTTGGAACCTTTTGTTCTTTACCTGTATTTGATCCCGATGCCAGGGATACAGGAGCAGGAGCTGACGGCGCTGATGCAGGTCTTTCTGCTGGTGTTTGGTCACATCACCTTTGCCTTCCATAGCTTTATACTTTACTGATTACCTCAAATGTCTCACCCCCTTCTTCTAGTGCAGAGATATGGTGTGAGTCTAATGCCCCATCATTGGCCATAGTCCATCCCCTCATTAGTTTTTGTACTAAATCAGTGAGGGTATTTGCATTTTCTTCATAAATGCATTTAATATCTCCTGGAACCCATTTTACTTGCTCTAAAAAACAGTGTATTAACTGTTTTTGTATTTCTTGTTGTTGCATGTCCCTGTCTGACCTTTGCTCCATTAATTTGTCTGAGATGGTGATTTTGAAATTATTTAAAAGCTTAACCATGAGGGGCTGCCCCCTGTGTGTATGCTGTGAGAGCAGCTGTCATACGTCCTACCTTACTGTTTAGCTTGTAAGTACCTTGCTTTAACTGGATGAAAGTTTTAAAACATTTGGGAATAAAAATCCAGAAACATCTGAATAATGCATCTGTCCATACATCAGATCCTGCTGTGTATGCCAACCATTCTTCAAATGCAAGCATGTTGTAAAATATGCCATTCTTATCATTCCACTGTGGCAAACTCTGTAACAATCTGGACTGTGTATACAGGTCAGCTGTAGTTACATTCTCTATGATTTGAACTGGCTTTATTTTTCCCAGTTCTTCTTTAACTCTTCTGTTCAGGCATTAGCTTGTATTAGGTTATCCTGAACCTCACTAGCCAGATTTTGTTTGCTCTGTAACTGTTGCTTAAGATCTGAAATTTGTTCCTGTAATTCTTTATGGGCTTTATGATACTTTTCAATAGACTCTTCTGTTGATTGCAGGGCCCCTATGCACTTTTGACAAAGTTTTTGTACATCATTCCTGAACTCTCTGAACTCACCCTGTCTGTCTCTTAGAAATTTATTAAACTGTTCTGTCAATTTATCATGAACCTCCCTCATGTCCTTATCTCTTTTGTGCTGTGCAGTGGCTTCATTCTACTTTTGTATATACTCTTTAAAGTGTGTAATAAGCTCTACAGGAGGTTCTGTCAGTAAGTGATTTGACAGTTTTTCTAGCTTTGAAATTAGCATATTAACAGGACAGAGCTGTTTAACATCTGACTATAATGTAAGAGTACTACCCTTTTCTGGTTCTTTATCATCAGATGTTTCTTTACAATTCAATTTCTTAACAATGGTCTGCACTGTATTTTTATGGCATTGTACACCGAAAGCAGTTTCACATGACTCACATAATAAACATTTACTGTCATACCACACATTTTTCTGTTGAAGATACCAGTCAAATGTTGGTACCCATTTACATAATGCATGTACATCAACTTGCTGTAGTAAGGTTGTACATTTACCAATATGTTGCTTATACCATTTCTGCAGTCTGTCCCAAATTGTATCTGGTTGTTCTGATACATTAAGAATAAAGCTTTGTTTACACTTTTTACTACACCCTCTAATGGCATCCATACTTCATGTAATACAGAAAGATTCTTATTAGTTGACAGAGAGACAGGTGGCCAATCTGCTTACTGCACATGGTTGGAAAATTTCTGTAGTTACTCAAAAAGCTGGTGAAACGAAACTGGCTGTTGCAGATTCGAAACCTTAGAAAACATTGACTTGGAGAATTTATGGCACTGTGACCTTCCTGTACGGCAATCTCACTTGAGATCCAGATGTCTGAAAACTATACTGTTGCAAGCTGTATAAAACCAGAGTGCTCCTGTTCAAGATTTACTCATAAATTTTAGTTATTGTGCCTTTACTGGAGTGACCTTAAACAAGGCACCAGTCCCCCTGTGTTCGGATACAGGCTAGGCTTGCCACTGAAGAATTAATTAGCATTAGGCTGCTTACTAATAAAATAACCAATATCCTTTGCAGCACTGTACTTTATCAACTCATGTGCAATTACAAATAAAATAATGTATCTGTGTAACAGATGACACATAATATACTGTTACAGGTACAGCTTTTAATGTTCAAGGTTAGCTTCTCAGTACAGATATAGATGAGAACTTTCCATTCTCCATTTACCTTGGAACAAATGTATTCCTACAAATACCAGATCTAACAAAAAATCACATCTAACACCATTCATTTTCACTGTCCTTGTATACACTTTTGTTCCATTCGGATCCTGCTCATGAAAGCAGTCTTTTGATGTTAATACTGTTGGAATTTGCTTGATGTCATGCAATCTGTTGATAAGCTAATTTGTGTTCTGTTTCAAGATGAATTATGTGACAGTCTTAAACTTAGAGAGTTGTTCCTGTCTCCAATCATCTCTGAACCTGGGTTTCTCAGGAAGCAGGAAGGCATTCTTATCTGTAGTTCTCCTTGAAGTTTGTACTAGGCACAGAGCATTTTGTATCACACACAGTGGGATGCAAAAACATGCATTTATTATTTTCTACTTACTTTTAACTAAGAAAAGCTTAACTCTTTAATGTATATATGCTAAGAAACAGAAATGTCCATGCATCTAAATGTCTTTATTTTACTATATATATTCTAACAAAGTGTACCTGCACTATTGTAAGTGTCTAGATGTATACAGTCTAACAAAGTACAATAACAGCAAAATAAAATAATCTAGTTGTCTTTCAGACTAGACTGTATCTCTTCTCAGTATGTGTTCTTCACAGGTAAACAATTCTCACGGATGTACTCCCACTACCCTCTCCTTCCCATTACCCTATCCTTTCCTTTGCCCACTTATACACCACAACATACTCTACCATTCCTACCATTAAGTTTTACTTTTTATTTATCCTTTGTTGAATAGATTAGTCCCACTAGGCTAGTAGCCTCTTTTCAGTGGAGACCTGAGGTGTAATTTATACAAGGGGAAATTTGGACATTGCAGGACTTCTCCTACTCATAGTCCTTATAGCTTTGGAGCCAGTGAGTGACCATGCATGTCCTTTTTATAGCACAGTGGCAGCTTGCAGGATGATGCATAACATGGAGAAGATCGTGGAAAGCATGGAGGCAAACATCAGTGCTATGGTGAGTACCAATAAGATTGTGGAGGATTATGAAGTTTTTCCAACAGAACTTGTTTGCTGAAACAGAAAAACAGGAGTTGATAAGCAAGTCTTGTGTTACAATCCTCCAGTTGGTAGGGTTGTGTGATGATGTATTGAAAGAGATGTTGTTGCAGGGTGAGCCAGAAAATGAAAGAGATATTTCATGAGGAGACATTATGGATAAAATACAAAAAGAGGAAGAAGAGTCTATTCTGAAATGTGATGATGAAATGGAAAGGATATCCTATGCAGAAAAAGTGAAAAAAGGGACCAGGGGAGTAACAGAAAAAAAAAATGAAAGACGAAGTACAGAATATGAAGCAGGCATATGTGGTAAGGATTCAAAATAAAAAAATGGATAGATATAACGTTTGGGACAACATAATGGTTCCTTTGGGTGTTAAATTCCAAGAGGTATCAGCTTTTATTCTTACACATAAAGAGGCATTTTGTGACATTATTTTTGAGACTGTTTATGCAGTGGAAAATATCCTTGGGGAATTTGAAAAAAGAACCTATATGTAACAAAAGAATTTAGCAGAGAAACAAAAAAGAAGACTTCTACAGTTTCAAACAGAGGTAGATGGAGAGACTTTAAACAGACATTTGAAATGTTTATGCAGAGAAGTACTGGACATTTCAAAGGTTTATGATAAAAAGGATTTATGCACTGGTAGATGGGAATGTAATATTGTATTAAAGACAGAAAAGGAGAAAATCATACATTGTCCAAGTAGAGTAAATGTTGAAGAAAATAAGGGTGTGGTAAAATACTGGGAAAAACCCAAAACATTTTTTTTTGTGTGTGAAAAAGAAAGATATCTGATAAATAACTGTGACACAAATAAATGTTATATCTATGGGGAACTGGGTCATGATGCAAGAAAATATCTGAAATGTTATAAATGTAACAAAATTTGGCATTTATGGATGGATTTTAAGATAGAAAATAATAATAATTAGAGTTAAGCAAAAACAGAAGAAAATGAACACAGAGAGAACATTACAAGTGGTTAAAATAGAAGATAAATTAGAGAAAGATGACAGAAAAGAGAAAAAAAGAAGTAATGGAAGACAATTCTGAAATAAGTGATGAGAAGGATATAAAATGTGGAAGTAGTAAAAGGGAAAAAAGAATTCTTTTGACAAAAGGGTAAAAGATGGGAAAAGAAAAAGAAATGAAATGGATGAGAAAATTATAATTTCTAGAAAGTTAAGGGAACGTAGTAACTTTAGAGTACTTTCTGTGAATGTGAATAGTATTAAGACTATAATGACAGGGATGGGAGTTTTGCAATGGTGTAACACTGTGATGTAGATATAATTGTTCTAGAAGATACAAGATTCTTAAGTGAAGAAAGATTAAAAACAGAAACATTGGGTGGTGATTTTGAATTTGGGAATAGGAATATTTTGTAAAAATACACTAAAAATATTAGATATAACTTTAGTAACAATATAAAGATTAACTGTTGTGGATTTAAAATGTAAAGAACAAGTATATAGAATTATAGTGTTATATCCTTATGTTACTTGTAAAAAAGAGAAATTTTATCTTACCAAATTTTAGATTATGTAGTAATAAATATGAATATTATAGTGACAGGAGATTTTAATTGTGATTTAACAGTCAAACGTAAAAAGAAAGGAAGGAAACTGTATGAAAAATGTTAGAAGTTATAAGATGTGGTAAGTGCGATAAAAATTCATGGACTTATAGAAAGGGTATTTACAGAGCTGAAATAGATTACTTCATAATATCAGAAGAATTAATTTGAGGGAAGGAGGAACAATTGAAACAGTTTTTTTGATCATTTACAATATGGATAGAGATAAAAGGAAAACAAGGACTACACAAAAACAGACAAATGAATAAAAAGGCTAATTAGAAAACATGGGATGAAGAAGGAAAGAGAATAATCCAGTTATGGAAGGATCATATTACATTGAGAGCATTCTATAAAATTGGTCTGAATGGTGGATGTTTTTTAAGATTAAATATAAAAAAAATGTTATTTACAGTGGCAGTATGATGTAAGAAAATTGGACAAAGGAAAGTATAAGCAAGTATATAAAGATGCATTGGAATAGTTAGAAAATAATGATAAAGAGTATTTTGATAAAGAAAAATAATTATATAGAACTAATCAAGAGAAAATTAAAGCTATTATTCAAGCAAAGATATTTTTACAAGGGAATAGAGAAGACGTATTGGCATATTTAAGTAGAATAGTAAAGGAAGATAATAGTGTAAATAAAGAAATGAAAAATGCAGAAGGAGAAACAGAAAGAACACAAGAGCAAATTATGAATATTGTAGTAGAGTAGTTATAATAGATTAAAGAAAAAAGAAAAAAAATTGAAACCATAATGAGACGTAAAAAAGTTTTCAGAGCAAGAAAATAAAGAATTTGAAAAGGAGATTTCTCTGCATGAGTTAAAGTATCAGGACAGGTGAATATGGAATCAGCTACAGGACTAAATGAATTAGGATATGAAATGCATAAAAATTTAATGGAATGGTAAAAAGAATATTTCTTAATTTTGAATGAATGGTTAAGTAAATGGTTCATGTAGTGGAATACATAAATTTATTTGGAAGAAAGAGGGCAAAAATGTAATGAAAAACTATAGACTGACAGTATTGAACAATAATGATGATATTTGAAACAAAGATGAAAAGTGTTATGGAGGACAGCATATGCAGTATTAAAGGGAAGGAATGTCAAGAATTATTACTGATACTAACAGAGATTGTGGGTGATATAAACAGAAGAGAAGAAGCAAAACTTATGATGGGGATATTAATAAGGCATTTGGTACTACAAGACATGAAATTTTATGGGTGATAATAAAAGAATACAATACAAGTGAAAAAATCAGGAAACTATGCATGCCTGCTTATAGAAATAATAAAGTAAATTTTTAGTAAGTGGCTGGTTAAGTAAAGATGCACATATGAGAAGGTGTGTAAGACAAGGATGTCCAATGAGTTTTATACTCTTTGCTTTAATTATGAATGTGATTGTATATGAAATACATTATAAAATGTAGGAGGCAGGGTATGTAATGCCTAAAGGGTTAGGAATTCCAGTTTTTGTTAACTCATGCAGATGATATTATAGCAACTGCAAAAAAGCAAGATGTGGATAAAAGGAGTAATATTTTATTTAAATGACTATATAGAAGCAATAGAAATGCCTTTAAACAAAGAGAAAAGTAAAGGATTAGGAGATCTAGTTAAAATAAGGGGAATACATTTTACCATGAATTAAATCTCTGTCTTAGGTATACAATTTGGGAATAAGAATGGGAATTGCAAAAATAATAGAAGAGTTACAGAATTTGTTTTTTCTGAAAACGTAGATTTCATTTAGGAAAAAGGTTAGTTTGATAAATTAATTTTTAGTGGGAATGAATACCACATTTAACAAGTGTATGTATGCTGCCAAAAGTATTTGAAAAGGAATTGTTGCAGATAATTTTTCATTCATATGGGGTTCTAGACTGAATCCAGTAAAAATAGGAATTTTGTTTGTAAATAAAGAGGAAGGAAGTTTATGGTTAATTAACCCAGTGGTATATGTTGCTTCACTGAATTTAGATAAAGTATTAAAGTGGATAAATGTAAAAGATATAAGATTAGTTGTAAAAATGTTTAAATGTAAGTATGGCAAACTGATATGGTAATAAGCAGCAAAAGAGAAAAAAAGAAGGTATAAATGAAGAAGAAAAAGCGGGTATACATGAAGGAATTAAATGTTTTCAGGAAAATATGAATGTGGATAGCACAACCTGATGAAATGGAAAAGGAGAAAAAAATCTGGAATGATAACATAGATTAGTACTAAGCTAACTGCCCTTGCGAGCCATTTTAAGCTTAGCCAATTATCCCTTGTGAGACTCAAACCCTGCACTTTGTGTTTGTAAGGCAAACACCTTAACCATTAGGCCACCCTCCCAACCCATAATGATACAACATTATTTTGTCAAACAATGGGAAAAGGCAGCAAAAGAAAAAATAAAGCTATAAAAATAAGAGATAGATTGTGTAATAAAAAAGTAGAATGCCAGGATTTTTGTGGAGATGGGTTATAGATGAATTACCAGTGAAAAGAAACATTCCACTGCACTACATGCAATGTAGCATCTAAGTCATTCTTTACAACCATTCTCACTTCTTCTCTTACTACTTTAGGTCTCTTCTTCTCTATATCTACTTATCACACATCTTCTGTATATCTTTGTTTACCATCGCCTTACCTCCAGTCAGGACATGTCTAAAATGTCTCTTAGGAAAGTTCACTATCTTAAGAACCTTTATCCACCCTATCAATGCTGTCGTCTTTATGTAACACTTCCTTATTCACATTTATGCTTCCTCCTTGACATCAGTGAAACCCTTATTCCTGTTATTATCCATACTTAAAATCCTAAATGTATGAAGCCTGTCCACTCTTACATCCCTGCTAACCCTGGTCCATCTGAATCCCATATAATACCATTTTTTTATTATTTTCAAGTCTTGCTTCCAGTATGAATTATTATATTACTTTAGTTCTATTTCCACTTCTACCTCAACCCTCTGCTATTGGAATACAGTCGTGCTCAAAAAGCATAAAATATGCCTTCCACTTCCACATTTCTTTTTTTTTTTTTTTACATTAATACTCCTGTTGTACTATTTTGGTGTATCTCCATTATCAGTAACAATAACATTGGTGATGGAGGCATCCCTGTCATATCCTCCTCTGAATATCTGCCTCCTCTGATACATTCTCATTTATGACCATTCTGTCCTTGACTTATTGTACAGTGCATTTCTCCACTCTCAGTCTTCACAACTACTCAGCCTCTTTCAAAACTCACAATGGAAATGACCAGCCCACTAAATAAAACATGTTCTTAATTTTACCCCTGCATCCTTCACTTTCTTTTACTACATCCTGTCATGTCAGTTGTATGTCGTATGTTTGATGGAAATACATCGAGTTCCCTTTCATTGACCTCCATTTTGTTGAAGCTCACACCACTGACTTGCCATAAAATAAAAAGGCAGTATTTTTATAGCTCCCTGTAGCCCTATGTGTGTGTGTGTGGGAGTGTTCTACAATCCCAAAGCACATATATATATTAACTTCATGATAACATACACCAGTGAGGAAAGGGGGAAACTTCCATACCCTCAAATGATCTGTAATTTCAGATAAACATGGGGTTCCATATTGATTAACCTGCAGATAAGCTAAAATATATCTTTATATTTGCAGTTGACCAATAGGTAACTGGACCACAGTGAGTGAATTCCTGTGAACATACTTAACAGTCATAAGTTATGGACTGACTGCCCTTGAAAACCTCCCCTTTCTTCTATCACATTTAGCATGACCCCACCTCCCCCTTAATCTCATGGCTTGTACTTTTTTCCAGCAAGTTGGAATCCATATTAACAGATGATGACTATAGTGACTTTTTATCTACCCTCACACCCAACTTGGGTAACAATACCATCCTTTATTTTCATTTATGTCACAGATTCTGTAATCTCAACAAACTTATTTTAAAAAAATATCTAATACTTTCCCTTATTAACCTTTTGTAAAATTCAGGCAGGAATTCATCCACCCTTGCTATAATAATAGTAGCATCTCTTGTTTTTGTTGATTTCTTTCAGATATTTCCTCTACCCTATGCTGATTTTCAGGCATCAGTAGTGAAGTTAATGTAAAACAGTTTGCTTTTCAACCTTCTGCTTATTAACAGCAAAAATTGAGATGGACTGAATCCCTGCAGAGAAATATCCTATATTCCAAACCTGCAATATGACAATCTTCATAGCTATTGATAATGTTTTTTTTCCTCATGTTCTTAATATATCTAGTGAAGCCATAAACCCATGCTGTTGCTCTATTCTTTATTCCTTAGTTGTTTCCCCCATTTCTGTAGTAATGTCAGTCTAATACTTCCCCTACCTTTCCTGCCTTTTCTAGTTTCCTTGTGCTCCCTTCTATGGCAGGAGGCTTACTAACTAACAAACGAACTGTAGATGTTAAGTTGTCTATCTCGCCTTCATTCTTGCTGGATGGGTTCGGAGCCGACCTCGGCTCCGACTCGGCCACTCTAAAGCTCGAGAGTTGGTTCCACCGGCTCGAGGCCCCCCTTATACCCCACAATGCTAGGCGTGAATTACCTCAGATCTCGTTTGCCGCTACAGCGATCGAGGTGTTTTTTCTACCGGCTCAGGTCAGTGGTATTAGATCAGTCTTAATAACTATTTAAACCCCTTTTTAGCTTAGCCTTTTCTTCTTTAGCTATAGTGTAGTGGATATTATCCTTTCTACCCTTATCCAGCCCCTTTCCCACAAGAACTGATAAGTTCTTTCCTTAGGCCTTCGGGCCCTCTATCCCTAATAGTGGTGTGTATGTGTTTTGTAGGGATTTATTTTATATAAACTAACTAATTTCTTTAGCTTTTAGTTTAATTTACCTTTTTCTGATAGTGTAATCGGTGTGTGTGTGTTTTGTGTGGTGGTTACACTTCGGTTCCTTGAAAATGTCCATGATTCAAAGGTCTCAGGCTTCAAGAAGTGTGACTCATGCTGTCAGAAAATGTCTCTGACAGACAGTCACACTTCTTGTGTGTACTGCCTGGGACCTTTACACCTGCAGGACTCTTGTGCTGTATGCCATGGCTTCAGCCCCAGAGTCCTGCAGGAAAGAAAGAACAAACTCATCCTAAGGGGTTTGCTCAAGCCTGAAGGTTCCCTAACTGCTTCATCGGGAAAACCTTCCAAGGCTTCTAAGACCTCGACTCCAGTTTCTGAGTTGAGGCCTAAGGCTTCGAAGCCTACTGCTACATCAGCTCCGGCTGGAGCCGATGAGTCTTTGACCACAGTTTCTGTGGTTCCCTCGGCTCCGGCTGGAGCCGAGGTATTGGAGATTCCTGGGTCGGCTCCGATCAGACCATCGGAGCCGACATCTAGAAAGAGGTCGAGGTCACCATCCCTTGGCTCCGTTCATTCGGCTCCAGCGTCTCCCTTGCTGTCTGAACGGAGCCACAGATCTCACTCCTCCAGGTCATCGAGGCTCTCGGATCATGACCTCCAGAGGGTAGTGAGTCGACTTCTAAAGTCCGAGGCACTGGCCCAAATGCTTCAGAGCCCGACTCATCAGTCGATGCCTCAATCTATTCCTCTAAATATTCCTCCTCCGACTCCTTTGAGCTCGGAGCCGGGGCATCTCGGAACCGAGACTGTGGTAGCGTCGGAGCCGATACATTTGTCTTCGGCTCCGTCGTCGGCTCCGATTTCTTCTTTTGAAGAATCTCGGCACTGGACTTCCCTCATCGGCTCCGAGGGGGTGAGTGGCATCGGACCCTTGTCCGACCCCCCTCTCCCTCTCGGTGCTTCGGCGCTGGTGAGTTCGGCTCTGACATCGGCCTCGGAGCCATCTCTGTCGGTGCTGAGGGAGGTTCTCAGCTTCTCGGAGCGGGGACCTCTGGCTCTGCCTGACAGGGGTGCGTTCGAGGTCATGCAGAGAGTGTTGGAACCTTGTTCAACTCCACAGTCAGCTCCGTCCGCCCCTCCCTCTTCGGTGCCTCAGGTTATGTCTACTCACTCCCTCATCCCAGACCGCAGAGAGCCAGCTCCTCAAGAATCCCCTGTGGGGATCTCATCCTCTTCCGAGGCCTCCCCTGAATTGGCAGGGGAGCCCCGTAGGAAGAGAAAGTGTAAGAGGAAGCACATAGACTCACCTGAATCTGTCACCTCTGACACAGATTTAGAGGATTCCGAGGGTTTCCCCCGTTCCCCTTCTGAAGATGTCTCCTTTGCGGACATTCTAGAGATCCTGAAACAGAGGGGAAATTGGCCAGCCCTTAACCCTTCGGAGGATGAATCTGTGTATCTTGAGGCATTTGGCTCTCGCCCTTCCACCTCCTGGGTGTCCCCCCCCTTTGATCCCCTCATGCAGGTGGTGGCAAAGAAAGCCTGGACGGCTCCTGACTCAGTGGACCCTACTCCCAGGAGACCTTCTAAATTTATAACAGCACCAACTGACAAACAATTTCTGACCAAAGGTGTTACTGTGGATGCTATGGTGGTAGCTGCTGCCACCAAGAAGGAACTAGCTGATCCTTCAGTGCCTGTTCATCCCCTAACAAAGAATCTAGGTCTATGGACAGGTATGGGAAGCGGATGTTTTCGTCAGCGACCTTTGCAATGCGTTCGCTGAACTACCTATGCCATTTCACCCGTCTCCAGAGAGACTTGATCAAGGAAGTGAGTGAGATGTTGAAGGATCCTACAGCTGCAGATTTTCAGGACAAAATGAACACCCAGCTGACTACCCTGAATTCGATAGCTAACTCCTCCATGCGCCTCCTTTCATATGCGGCTGATGGAGCGAGTAGAGCCGCAGGGACAGGTGTCGCCTTACGCTGGCATGCCTGGATGCGACTATGCAATTTTGCGGACCCCTTTAAAACGTCTTTCACTAATTCCCCGTTTGATGGATCATCTCTCTTTGGTCCTCAAGTGAAAGAAACCTTGACTCGGTGCGAGACGGATGGCAAAACTCTATCTGCCGTCGGAGTCCGTTTTTCTACTCCTTCTAGACCTTACCCCAAAGGCCAGAAAAGTGGGAAAATGTGGTTCTGCAAACAATCTCAAGGGAATTTGCCTGACGCACAGAGTCGGTACCCTCCAGAGGCAGAGGAGGGAACAATAATGGTAGACGTCGCCCCAGAGGCAGAGGGGGTCCGCAGAACCAGGGCAATCGAGAAACCTTTTCCGATAAGCCCTTTCAGCATCCCTGAGGTGTTGCCCGACTGTCCACCTTCGGAGGCAGTCGGGGGAAGATTGTCACTGTACCCAGAAGCCTGGCTATCCCTAACTCAAGACAAGTGGCTACAGTCCATCATTTCCGAAGGCTATTCCATTCCCTTCATTCGCATTCCAAACCGATCAAAAAAATCCCTTCCAGATGTTCCACCCGCTCAAAGGGATCTTGCAGCTTTGGAAATTTCAAAACTGCTTGCAAAAAGAGCAATTCAGCCAGTTCCAGCAGACCAGCAAGGATCCGGAATCTACTCCAGGTTCTTTTTAGTTCCAAAGAAAACGGGACTGGAGACCAATTTTGGATCTCAGTATCTTGAACAAGTCGGTCAAGAAAACAAGATTTTGGATGGTCACGCTACAGTCCATCCTTCCCCTATTGGGAAAGGAAAACTGGATGTGCTCTATAGACCTTCAGGATGCGTACTATCACATAAAAATGAACAGACGCTCCAGAAGATTCCTCCGCTTCAGGCTGGGAACCAGTCATTTTCAATTCAGGGCCCTGCCCTTTGGTCTCACCACTGCCCCCCGGGTGTTTACCAAATGCATGGCAGTGGTAGCTTCTCACCTGAGACGTCAAGGATTCCAGGTGTTTCCATATTTGGACGACTGGCTCCTCACAGCTCCCACCAAGCATCTTCTTCTAATGGCCAGGGACTACACCTTTCGCATTTGTCAAAACTTAGGCATTTCAATAAATTGCGAAAAGTCTGTTTTGTCGCCTTGTCGTACTATTACCTTCATAGACGCAAATCTAGACACAGTCAACATGTCTGCGAGACTAACAGATCAGAGAATAACAGACATACACAAACTGGTCTCGCTCCTCTTCAGCAGCAACAGAGTCAAAGCCAGGTTAGTTCTGAAAGTATTGGGGATTATGGCGGCTGCCATACCTCTGCTTCCATTAGCCAGATTCCACATGAGAATCCTTCAATGGATGCTCTTCACACAATGGTCATACCAGCAACTTCCAATGTCCCACACCATTATGATTACGCAAACATGCAGGAATCATCTTCTGTGGTGGATGTCTTCCCCTCAGCTCTTCTTGGGAAGACCCTTTGTTCCTTCCCCTCCGATTGCTACTCTGACAACGGACGCCTCCCTGATCGGGTGGGGGGGGCATTATCAGGGCAGAACTGTCCAGGGCACATGGCAACCAGACGAATGCCACTTGCACATAAATGTTCTAGAGATGAGAGCAGTGCTTTTAGCGTTGCAAGCCCTTCAAGACTCTCTTCCCTTGGGAACGATAGCAATCCAGACGGACAATATGTCTGTAGTGTGGTATATCAACAAACAAGGCTGAACCAGGTCCTATCCCCTATGTCGAGAAGCACTCAGACTGTGGCAATGGGCGATTTCTTCTCAGCGGTTTCTGATAGCAACGCACATCCCCGGGAAATCCAATCAAATCGGACAAGTTGAGCAGAGCTATCCTCATGCCTCACGAGTGGTCTCTGAAAGACTCTGTTGTGAGAGAAATTTTTCTCAAGTGGGGTCAGCCTTGCTGCGACCTTTTTGCTACTCCCCAAAACAGCAAGTGCAGAGATTATTTCACCCTATTCCGGTTACCAGGCCAGCCCAGCAGAGACGCTCTAGTCCAAGTTTGGCCCCGGGACTTCTGTATGCATTTCCTCCCTTCCCACTAATCTCTCAAGTGATACAGAAAGCTATCGCTCAGAAGGCCTCCTTGATCCTCATTGCTCCTTACTGGCCTCGACAGGTTAGGTTCCCCTTTCTACATCAATTTCTGTTGGAGCAACCTTGGCATCTGGACCTAGTTCCAGATCTTTTGATCCATCAGTCGGGTCAGTTTCATCGCTCCCTCCCCTCTCTGAACCTCACTGCTTGGTTCCTCCAATTCCAACCTTAGCCAGGCTTCCTCAAATATCTCACTGTGTTCGAGATATTTTGATAGCTTCCCATAAATCTTCCACTCGAAGATTTATCTGAGTAAGTGGAAACGTTTCGCCTATTGGGCTCAAGGAAGGGACATAGATCCTTTCACTGCTTCCATCCAAATAGTCCTTGATTTTCTAGCTGAACTCTTCCATGCAGGTTCATCTCCTTCTACTCTTAAAGTTCAATTGGCAGCTATTTCTAACTTTCATGTGGGCATTTCAGAGTCTGCCATAATGTCCCACAAGCTTTGCAAAGCCTTTTTGAAGGGAGTTTTTCTACTCAGACCTCCTATAAGAAATCCTCCTCCTCCTTGGGACCTAAATTTAGTTCTCAGTTCTTTGATTCTCCCCCCTTTCGAACCTGCAGCTTCCTGTTCTTTAAAATTGCTATCATGGAAGACTCTCTTTCTGGTAGCTATTACTTCAGCTAGAAGAGTTTCAGAACTTCATGCACTCAGCTGTCGACCTCCTTATCTGTTGTTCCATAAGGACAGGGTATCCTTACAAACCAACCCGTCCTTTTTACCTAAAATAGCCTCGGTGTCTAACCTAAATCAAAGCATTGACCTCCCTGTGTTTTTTCCAGAATATTCTAATAGGTCTGAACAAATATTGCATTGGCTAGATGTTCATCATCAGTTAAGGTACTATTTGGATAGAACCAAACAATTCAGAAAATCTGACCAGCTGTTTGTCTCTTATGCAGAAGGCAGAAAGGGACTTTCTGTTTCCAAGGTATCACCATCTAGATGGCTAACATCTCTAATTTCCATTGTCTATGAAATAAGACACCAAAAGCTGCCAAACAAACCTAAAGCCCATTCCACCAGAGCTTTGGCTACTTCTATAGCCTTCCAAGACAGACTGCCTATTGACACCATTTGTGCAGCAGCTACTTGGGCTACTCCTCACACTTTCATTTCACATTATAAGTTGGATTTAGCTTCTAGGCATAGAGCTAACTTTGGTTCCACTGTTCTCAAGAGTCTGTTCCGTTAGGCCACCGGGACAAGGTGCTAGGGACGGTCCCATCCAGCAAGAATGAAGGCGAGATAGACAACTTAACATATAGAAGTTATGTTCTTACCATAACGTTCCATGTTAGTTGTCTTCTTCTCGCTTCTTTCTAAGGCCCCACCCTCCTTCCCCTGGCCTGGACAGACCTAGAGGAGTTTGATTGTGACCTCTCTTTCTACCACCTCTTTGCGATAGGTATATGCTCTGCTGTGCATATTTTCCTAGATCAGGCTTAGGTCACCTTTTCTCTTTCCCTTTGTTTATAGAGGTGGACTCCTTTCCAGTTTTTTTCCTGGTTGTATTATTAGCTGGGCCTAGCTCACAAACGAGATCTGAGGTAATTCACGCCTAGCATTGTGGGATATAAGGGGGGCCTCGAGCCGGTGGAACCAACTCTCGAGCTTTAGAGTGGCCGAGTCGGAGCCGAGGTCGGCTCCGAACCCATCCAGCAAGAAAGAAGGCGAGAAGAAGACAACTAACATGGAACGTTATGGTAAGAACATAACTTCTATTTAAGGTGGAATCTTATTGAGGTATACATTCTAATCAAACCATTAACCAAAACTGTGTGCCACATGACATGCAAATCACTGTAGCTAGCTCGTGGCATTAAAAGTATACATCCCCTATGTAGCATCCTCCTTTTTAAGTTGAAAATATATCTATACATCTGTGAGGTATCATGTATTCAACTGCATTAATAATATTATATGCAGCATCAGTAGTGCGACTGGTAGTACACTTACCTTTGGTGCAGAAGGCTGTGGTTTGATTCCCATACCAGGGACATCGATTTCTCACACTGTAGTACAGCATAAGGTGGTGATGCCTGAGTATCTGGAATGCTTAACAGGACTAATTAGAATCGACAACTAATCTTACTTTTTAGACAGTTCTTGTTGCACTAACACTTTATTAGAAGACATGACTTCAGGAGCCTTTGTCTATAATTCTTGACAATTTCAGTTATCACAGTGTCAATCTTATTACAACAAGACTAGTTGTTACACTTTTTGTTGTTCATCTTTCTTGGACTTTAGTATATGTGCCTTGTATACATCTGCTGTATCCTTCTAAACAGCTGTCCATCTTGGTTCGGCTGCTTTAAAAATAAGCTTAGCTTTTGGCAGTGGACTTTCACTTGGCCTCTGATTTCCTAATTTGCTAAATTCTGTAAATATGTCAGTCTTCTGCAATTTATATCATAGCAGCTTTTCTGTCTCTGCTGATTTCCTGCAAGCATTTTCTCTGCCTTATGTAGATTTTCAGGCATCAGTAATAAGACTGAAATAGGTAATAGCTTTTTAACATTCTGCCTGTTAGCAGATGAAATGGTGAGAGACTGAATCCCTTCAGTGGGTCATTCATATATTCCAAAACTGCAATATGACAGTCTTCATAGCTGTTGATACAGTTATTCCTCATGTCTTTTATATATCTAGAGAAACTACATCTTTTAAAAGGCTGGGCTATAATTTCAGAAATATTGTCCTTGAAAATAAACGTATTGTTCCTAATATCCCTTTCCACAATGCCAGCTGTATAGCTTCTTTTAATCAGAGTGGTTCCAGTATTTCTTGCAGTCTCTGTAGCAATATTTATTTAACATTTGTTAACTGGGAAAGTCTGACTTGCAACGAGCCAATTTTCAGCAGAGGCCCGGGGAAAAACGCTGCAGACGCATGTCTTTGTAACATGGGAAGAAAGCAGAGCACTCGGAGGAAACCCACACAAATGCAGGGAGGACATGCAGACTCCGCACAGAAGGCACCCAGCCGAGAATCAAACCAGAGAACGTCTTGCTGTGAGGTGACAACACTACTGCTGCACCACTGCAGATATGGATGCATGAATTTAATAATATAATAGGACTCCAAATGGTGAAACTGATTTATAATCTTTCTTCCATATCAAGTTGGCAGCATTGTCAAAAAAGATACATGCGTGACTACAAAAAGAACACAGCCTTTAACACTCCCCGTAAAAAAACATAAAGTCGGGAACTGAATAAGAATGTATAAAATCAATACAGAATGCCATATTTAGATGGCACTTGTTTACTTATTTAGAGCAGGTAAGCAGACTGGACCAGAAGAGATGTGTTTGCAGTTGCAAACTAGTTACTTTAGAGTAAAATAGCATAGTTCAACATTTATAATAAACAAACAGCGCAATAAACATAGCTGCCAGGTAGTACATGGAGTCCTAAAATTTTAATGATACATTGCACTGCCCAAGTAGGAACTTTCTTAAGTTTCAATAAAGGAATGTTTGAAACAACTTTTAGCCTCTGTGGTTTATAATACCCATGTATGCAACCCAAAGGTAAAGATTAACAAAATTATCAACAGTATTTGGGTCAGAACTCGAGTAAGAAGCCCCTTAACAGCCTGCAGCATATCTAGCATGGCCCTCTATTTAACATTAAATCAATCACAGCATTCCTATAATAATCTTTTTCTTCCCCATTTGTCCTTGATACATGAAATGTCAGAAACCATTTGCCCACCCATATTAGAACAAGTGATTTCTCAAAACCATTATGCACTGTTTCAGGGACTTTTCATGTTTCCCAGATGTTATTCAACCATGGAGGTGTTTGGGGGACTTGTTTTTGCTTCCCTCATGTTTTGCAGCTATGGAGTTGGTACATATAAGTTCAAGTGGTGGGTACAGGGACTTATCTCCTGCAAAAAACACTTGCTAGAAGCAGAGCTATTACTTTGTATTTGATGGGCATTTTTGAGATGGGGTGAAAACTTGTAATATGAGGAATGATGTTAACAACCTTTCATGGTAAAACAAAATGTGTTTACTTCCACATTTGTTGACCAGGCAAGTCATTTGTTGTGATCCTTGGTAAAACTTTCCAGATTAAATATTGTATAACTTTCTAGCTTTAGTTGAGGTATTTCTCCCTTAAGAGTATCTAACAAAGTCCACCAACATTTAAAGTATCAGGTTTCTGCACACACTCAAGCAAGCAAGATTTCTGGATATACCACAAGCTGGACACCATGTGACATTCCCTCACTGGGCCAGGATTCAAGGAGCCTGAATCCTCACCACTGATACTGGAGATTGACATTCACTTGGAACAAAAATAGATACATACAGTATTTCCAGATGCACTCTCTGCATCAAGCACAATTTCCCTTAAGAGCACACAGGGAGCACACTCAGTCCAGGTTCTGGATTTCTCTCTCTCTCTCCAGGGCCCCAGTCAGACTCCCCACTGGCACAGCTGTAGGGCTGAGTCCTCAGCCGAGTTCCCAAGCCAAGTCCTCCAGCACTCTCTCTGTGAAACCAATGCTTTGTGTCTCTGCTCCAAACAGCTCACACACACACACACACACACACACACACACACACACACACACACACACACACGCACACACACTTTGAGATTTGATTTTCACACACACACCTGGGAAAGGCTGGCACAGATATACTAACTATGCCCCCTTTTGCCCAGACTGTAAGGTAGTTACTGCCACCAGGCACACTAAAGCCAGCTACTCTAAGGCTCTTACAGGAGTACCCAATTATACTTAGTGAAATTAATATTAGTACAAATGGTAGTGTTTTGACAATGCAGAAAGACTTTCAGGAGTGCCCATAGAGTCATCAAATTTATTTATTTAACATTTGTTGACTGGGAAAGTCTGACTAGGACAGAGTCTATTTTCAGTGGAGGTCCAGGGAGAACTGCTCTAGAAGCATGTCTTTGGAATCTGTGAGGAAACCGGAGAACCCAGAGGAAACCCACTCGAAAGCAGGGAGGACATGCGGACGCTGCACAGAAGGCAACCCAGCTGATAATTGAACCAGCGAACTTCTAGCTGTGAGATGACAATGTTAACTGCTGCACCACTGAAATGTACTCTCAAATGTTAAAATATTCTCTAAAGGACCAGCCACAATGAAAAGTTTAAATATATTTAATAACAAATAATAAAAGAACATGGCAATGCTAAATATCTATTTACAATAAACACCAGAGTTTCAGCCACAGGAAATATTAAAATAACACAAAGATACAGAAACACAGTGCTGAACTAATCTCACTATATTTTCCTGACTGATCTAAAAAACTACTATTCCCTGGTCACTTCATAGAGTAAGGCAAGCTGAAGTAGGTGTGGGATCCTTCTTTGTCAGGTTCCAAAGACACACTGTAACTTGGCATCTTGCTGGCTAGCTCGATGTAGCCATGTTAAGTGATTGTGGTCTGTAACTAGAGTGAATTTCCTTCCATACAGATAAGGCTGAAGTTTCTACAGTGCCCACACTTTGGCTAGACATTCCTTTTCTACTACTGCATAGCATTCCTCCCTTGATTGGAGCCTAAGATTGAGATATACCACTGGGTGCTCTTCTCCCTCTGAGGAAACCTGGCTGAGTACAGCCTCCACCCCATGATTTGAAGCATCCACCTGCACAACAATTCCTTTGCTGTAATCTGGACTGGCTAACACAGGGGGTCCTCCCAAAGTTCCTTTAAGCTTCTGGAATGCCTGCTCACATGGTGGGGCCCACACTTATCTGGCCTGTTTATCCTTCTCGGGTCTGAGAGGGGAGTGGCTATGGTACTATAATTGGGGACAAACCTTTTGTAGTACCCTGCTGTCCCTAAGAATGCCCTCACCTGCTTTTTGGTAACAGGGATAGGTCATGCCTGAATTCATTCCACTTTAGCAGGTTCTGGCCTGATCTTACTACACCCGACTGTATGGTCCCTGGTAGGAGACCTCTGCCATACCTACCTGACACTTACTTTGCTTAATTGTCAACCCTGCCCTCTGTAGTCAGCCCAGCACCTCCCTGACATGCTGAAGGTGCTCTTGCCAGAAATGGCTGTAGATGGCAATACCATCCAGGTAAGCAAGGGCAAAATCTTTTGCTCCTGCTAGTATATGATCTACCAGCCCCTGGAAAGTCTCTGGGGCATTTTCCATCCCAAAGGGCATCCTCATGAACTCAGAAAAGCTGAAAGGAGTCACAAAGGCTGACCTCTCTCTAGCATTGGTAGTCAGTGGCGTCTACCAGTAGCCCTTGGTAAGATCAATAGTGATAAGATACTTAGCCCCACCCAGCTGCTCTAGGGCTTCATCTGTCCTGGGCATGGGGTAAATATCTGACTCTGTGTGACTATTTAATTTCCTGTAGTCCACATAGAACCTGGTGCTGCTATCCTTGTTTGGTACCAGCACCACGGGGGAGACCCAGGGACTGCTGGACTCCTGGATTATCCCTAGTTCCAGCATTTCCTGTATCTCCTCCCTCAGAGTATATTTGACTTTTCAGGCACCCTATAAGCGGCCTGCTTAATAGGCCTCTGGGGTCCTGTATTCCTGTAACACTGCTTGGATTTCTCAAACCTGGGTAGGGGATAGCTGTTGTGACATTGCTACCCCTTTCACTGAGGTGTCAGTCCAAGCCTCACTGAGGAGATCAGTCACCAGATCCCCCTCAGACTCCTCCTGCCATCCACTGCAAATACTTAGCACAAGGGCCTCTCTATCATCGTAAGGTTTCATCATGTTCCCATGGAACAGTTTGTGTCCCTGCCTAGCAGTTCTACCATGTAGTTAACATCACCCACCTTCCTTACCACCTTGAAGGGTCCTTCCCAAGCTGCTTGCAGCTTGTTGTGTCTGACAGGAATGAGAATCATAACCTACTACCCCACACCATACTCTCTAGCTCGAGCATTCCTGTCATATCAGACTTTTTTCTGCTGTTGGACATTTGCCAGGTTCTCCTGGGCAAAGCCCATGAGTTCCCTGAGCCTTGTCCTGAGGTTTAGGACATATGCCCTAACAGATTCCTTGTGGGATTTACATTGACCCTCCCCACTCTTCACGAATCAAATCTAGAGGTCCCCTCACCCTATGCTCATACAGCAACTCAAAGGCTGAAGACCTGTGGATTCCTGGGGCACCTCTCTGTAAACAAACAACAGATGGGACAAATATTTGTCCCACTCCCTCTTAAACTGGTGTGCAAATGCCCATAGCATGGTCTTTAGTGCAGAGTTTAATCTCTCTACCAGACCATTAGTCTGGAGATGGTAGGGGTGGTCTTTAGGTACTTCACCCCACAGTGCT
Organism: Protopterus annectens; assembly: GCF_019279795.1. Classification (NCBI taxonomy): domain Eukaryota; kingdom Metazoa; phylum Chordata; order Ceratodontiformes; family Protopteridae; genus Protopterus; species Protopterus annectens. The sequence continues at coordinate 1,854,796,684 of NC_056731.1, forward strand.
TCCACAGACAAGCCAGCAGGTCTGACATGAAATTGGAACCTCTGTCAGTCAGTATTTTTTTGGGAAACATACCCTGCTGAAAATCTCTAACAAAGCAGTTGCCACCTTTTCTGCTTCAATGGAGGACAGAGACACCACCTCAGGGTATCTGGTAGCATAATCTATACCACTCAGATATACTTCTTCCCTGTGGAACTTGGGGTACTCACAGGCCCCACAATATCCATAGATACCCTCTGAAATGGCTCCTCAATCACAGGCAAAGGCACAAAGGAGCTTTGACCTTGTCTCCTGCCTTGGTTACCTTTTGACACTACTCACAGGTCCTGAAGTAGCCTGTTACATCCCTGGAAATCCCAGTCCAGTAAAAGTTCTACATAATGAGTCTCTTGGTATGATTTATGCCCATATGATCTGCAAAGAGAATATCATCGGCTATGGCTAGAAGGGCCAGATGGTAGGGAGTGCACACTAACAACTGCTGTATTCTCTCACCCTCTAGCTCTCCCTCAGGGGTCCACTTTCTATACAGTAATCCTTTGTCCCAATATACAGATTCTCCCTTTCCTTGAGAATCAGGTGTCTCACTAGCTACCTCCCTCAGGCCTTGTAATGTAGGGTCTGAAAACTAAGCCTGTCTCAGCTGTCTCTTTGTAACCCTTCCCAGCTCCCCTTCTACAGAACCTCTGGTATTCTCTGACAGCTTGCCTCACTGTCAGCCTGGATACTACTACTCACCTCTACCCTTGCAGTCACTCCGTCCAAGGGAACATCAGTCCCCACAAGCAGCTGTGGCTCACCTTCAGTCTCACTGCTGTAGAGTAGCTCCCTCTCTAAAGTAGCACCCTCAACAGCCTGGCTTCAAGTGTGCCATCTGTTTGGGTCCCCTCCAAGCTACCAGACCCACATGCTTGTCTTCAAGCCTGACTGGGTGTAACTGCATGCACACAAGGTACTGCATTATCAGAATCATTTCCTATCAGGATATCTGCAGGGATATCCTCAAACACACCTACTTTCTTGCTTCTTTTTCCACCCACCCAGTCAAGGTGAACCCTAGCCAAAGGTATTTGGAATGGAGTCCCTCCTAAAGCTCTGACTAGAGTAGATTGCCCAAGCAAGTAGTGCTCCTCTTTAACCCTTGCATACTTCACAATGGTTAGGTTAGAGGCTGTGTCTGTCCTGGCAGTGGCGTCTTTCTCATTTACTAAGATAGGATGTAACCTCTTATGGTAGTTTGGTACCCTTGTTGTCTGCAGACAACTTGCTACTGGCATTCTGTCATTCCCAATTAGTGACTCTCCCACCTTTTGTTCCGCACCTTGCCTTAATGGACATCTATATGCTACATGGCCCCACTGATTGTATTTAAAACATTTAACCCTTGGTCGTGGACATCTACCTGAACTACTGGCTTCTTCTGCTACTGGTGGACTCTGTCGGGCTGGTTTAGGCTGCCCACCATGGGTTCCCTTAGATCCATGAGCAGCACTGGGTATCTCTTTCCTATGCAGTGATTCCCTACTTGCTAGGTATAGGTGTCCCTTTTTCCCCAATGCATCTGCAATCCTGCATTCCCTATCTGCCAACCAGATTCTCATTTCCTCAGGCAGAGTGCTAAGGGCTTGTTCCCTCACCAAAAGGTCTGCCAGCCCTTCAGAAGTGGTGACCTGATATCCACTCACTCATCTATGAAAATAAGTGCTTAACTCAGCAGTATATTCACACACACATTCATCCGCCTTGTGTCTATGCTCACAAAACTTTTTTTCTTTGAGCTTCAGGTGTTAACATAAAACACTCTAATAAACAATTTTAGCAGTATTATAATTTAAGTAATCAGTATCAGACAATTTAGAAATAGCAGTTACAGATTTAACATGGAGTAAGGGGGTCAGGAATTGTACCCAGAGCCCTTGCTCAACATTATACTGTTTACATACCATTTGAAACATATGAATAAAACTGTCAAAATTGTCACCCTCTGTAAATTGTGGATGACATTTACTGACTTTTGTTGCTTCTGGGGTTCATGTACTCCATTCCCATTACAACCATGACCCTGGTGAAGAATCAGCATCTCTTTTTCATGTTGCCTCTGCCTCTCATTCTCTTTAGCTTCCAGACATCTCAGTCACTCTGCTGCTTCTAATTCTATTTGTTTCTCCTGCCGCAGTCTCTCTGCTGATTCTATTTCCAAACTTGTGGCCTCCAGTTCAAGTCTCTAACTCCAGACAGATTTTTGAGTCCTCTGTGGAAAGGTTGAACTGTCCATTTTCTGTGAGTTGTACATCTGCAAGGCCAGTCTGATTGTCCTCCTGGTTGCTGGTCTGTGATGCAGCTGTGACTAAGGCTGCAATCATCTATGCTTTAGTCAGGTTGGCATGCCCCAGGCCTTTGGCTTGGCACATTTCAGCCAACTGGCTCCTTGTCAGTTTGCCATGCTCCTCTCTGCTGACATCCTTCCCTGCTCTCCCTGACTGACTAAGCTAACAAAAAAAATAATAAAAATAAAACAATTGTGATATGAAACTCTGAATGTTCACTGTGTGGCTGACTGAGAGTACAAACACCTTCCTTGGTGACCACTGTTTACAGGGTACAGGAATTCAATATCCATACCACTGAATCCTAATATGTGCATATCCCACCACTGCCAACCAATATAATGTGATGCTCCAACACTGGCACAGTAATCAAGGAGCCTCAGTCCTCACCACTGGCACCAGTGGGAGACGTACATTGGGAGGATGACAAGTACACACACAGTATTTCCAGATGCAGCTCTCTGCATTAAGTGCAATTTCCCTTAAGAGCACACAGAGACCACAGTCAGTCTGGGTCTGGTTTCTCCCTCTTTCTCCAGATCCCCAATATGACTAACCACTGGCACAGCTATACGGTTGAGATCTCAGCTGAGTGGCCAAGCCAAGACATCCTGTACCCTCTGTGTTCAACCACTGCTTGGTTTCCCCGCCCAAGTAGCTGACACACACTGTGAGGTTTGATTTACACACACACACACACACACACACACACACACACACACACACACACACACACACACACACACCTTGAAAAAAACTAGCACAGGTTTACTAGCTATGCCCCCTTTTGTCCAGGCTATATGGTAGTTATCACTGCCACCAGCCACATCCTTATCAGCTACTTTAAAGTTCTTAATGGAGGGTGCCCAATCTTACTGTGTAATGTTACTATCAATACAAATGTTAGTTTGACCAAGATTATTAGGAGTTGTCCACTGTGTCATCAAATAAGTATACAAATACTCTCAGAACTTAAATATGTGTCACAAATATCGGCCACAATGAAAGGTTTAAATATATTTAATAATAAATAATAAAAGAACAAGCAAATACTCAGTATATAATCACAGTTACATCAGAGTTCAAATCACTGTAAAGATTTAAAACAACATTGCAGGACAGTCTCAAATAAATAAAGAAAACATCTAAGCTATACTTCACTATATTCCTGTGTGAATCTAAGAGAATTACTCTACCCTAGTTAACTTACTTATAGAGCAAGCAGGCAGATGTGGTGAGTGGATGTTCTTGTCACATCTAATACAAAATGCTATCTCTATCTCAGAGAATTCTTAAATTAATATCCCAAATATTACTGCTGGGATACTTGCAGAATGACATAATTTCTTGTCATCTGACATCAGTTCCCAGGCTCAAAAACAACAGCATTTAGCATCTACAAGTAAAATACATAAACAAAGACCCTTCTTAGATCTAAGGCAGATCCTGGAAATCATAAAACAATAACACACTTTCATATCTCAAGCCTAGTAATTATTCCTCTTTCAAGATAACATAGAGAGCTCCCTAGTATAGACATCCTGTCTCTGGTTATCATAAAGTATTTACAATTTCCAGCTATTTTTTCTGAAATTAACCTCCTGTGTTTCAGTTTCCATTGTTAAAATATATATGTCTAAACAGTTACAATAGTGTGTATACATTTCTGTTATAATCCAGCAGGGTACACTAAATTCAGTACTTTACAAAATATCTTTCCAGCACACATCTATACAAACCATCTTATATGACGTACAAGCATATGAATCATGTTGATATTCACAAATGACATATAATTATTTGCAAAATTCCAGATAGATGGGCTGGCAGTATCTCCTTTCATGACAGCTCCTTCTGATGTAGTCTGTACAGGCTCCATGGGGATAGAAAATTGTCTACAGCTGTTGGAATAACCTTGGTGGGCAAGACAAAACCACTATTATCAGTTCTGGGAAAAGGAGCAGGGAATACCTTTCTGCTTAGTTGGACTGGAATGCCTCTCCCAAGAGATATATTCTATTGCAAAAGTGGATCTGCTTATTTAAAACTATTTTTCAAAAAGAACCAAAAACAGACATATATTTTCTCCTGTCTCACTTAATTTGTACAGGAGTGATTTACTGAGATTAGATCAGGATTTAGTTCAGGCTTTTGACCATTCCATTTCAACTGTTTCTGGCAGGAAAGAATGGAATCTTCATTTTCTGAAGAGGTTCAAGATTTTAAACCACAAAATGATTGTAAAGGGGCAACTTTTTTATCCTCAGGTTTCTGTTCTAGTTCCAGAAATAATCAGGTGTTTCTGTGGGAGTATAATGACATTCCCTTGTCTCCGAAGAAGTATTATAATTTATTGAAACTGGATTTTTCTGAACCTACAATTCCTTCTGTTTCTTCAACATTGGAACATATTTTTACAGCCTGTAACTTGTCTGACAGCCAGTCTGCTATCCTCAAGAAAAAGAAAGATTGTATAATGTCCCTCAGTCTTATACATTATTATATATTAATCCCAAATTAGACCTAGTTATTTCTCTATTGAACCCAGCTACTGCTAAAAATCTGGTTAGTACCAATCCTTCCCCTTCTGACAAGGATGGAAAAGCTTTTGTTAGATTTGGGAAAAAGTAGATCCTTCTGTGACAATTATTTTTAGAAATTTTCAAGCTCGTATGCTAAACTTTATGCTAATCTTCCCTTTGAATACGTGGAAGATGATGATATGTTTCCTCTGCTGATGAAAAAAACATGTTTGTGTAACCTCTGTGCCACATGTGACTGCCCACTAGTTGAAAAATGCTTGTGATTCTGTTGATGCCACTTCCACGGTGGCTGCCACTGGAACTGCTTCGAGAATAGCTGCTTGATTGCATACTCAAAACCTTCCTGAGGTTATTAAACCTGAAATGAAATTTTGAATTCTTCCTTAGAAAGGCACTTAGTTTTTTGCACCATTTACTTCAAAGGTAATTAAAAAGTGTAAGTGAGGTGAGCTGATTTAAAAACCTTCTCAGATTATTTTTACCTTCCTTCTCCAAGTTTGTCCAGGGGTTCAAAGCTACTTCTATAACCTTTCTCAAAGAGCAAAATAAGCAAACACAGCAATCTGTCATTCAGGCAGGAGAAGAGTTTTATTCAAGAAAGTCTGTGGTGCAAAAGACAAAAGAAAGAAGATTTGTGAAGATCAGTTTTGGATCTTTCCTTTCAGAACTAGTTTGTGATGGTTGTCTAGTCCATAGGTTTATATGTAGGTACTAGGCTATCAGCCCAAGGGCCTAAGTAAGCCTAGCCAACAAGGTTCCCTGCCTTATGCCACCCAAGAAAGTAAATTTTCTGTGCCCCTGTCAAACAGAGCCACAGAAGTGATCCCCGGGGTCTATTTCCTATTTCCCATCCACTCATCAAGATTTTTCTTGAAGAGTGCTAATGAGGAACTTTGCTTGACATAAATGGATAGCTTGTTCCAGAGTATAGGAAGTCTCTGGGACAGGCCTCTATCCCTCCAGCATGTCCTGTTTATTGTGGTGACAAGATTTAGGTCCCTAGACCGTGTAGCTCGGAGGGATTCAGATTTCTTTAGGTGTAGCATGTCCAACAGCTCTGGGTTTAACATAGCTTTATATGTTAGGCAGAGATTTCCTTGGAGTAGGCGATATGCTACAGAGTAAAGCTGGAGTTTTTTGTGACGGTCAGTGTAGGGCATCTGTTTGAGGCCAGTAATTCTCTTTGTGAGGTACTTTTGTGGCCTTTCCAGCTGCTGCAGATGTCTTGTGAGGTACATTCCAAAAGCGGCATTGTACTCTATAATGGGTCTAATGAGTGCCGAGTAGAGGAGAACAATGACCTCATTTTTCTTGGATGAGAACCCTTTTGTGATGAGGTGTGCCACATAGAAGGATTTCCTGACTGCTGTGGCAATGTGATTATCAAAGGAGAGACTACTGTCCACCTGGGTCCCAAGGTCTCTTATCACACATTCGGCGTTCAGCAGACTGACGTTTATGTGTGCTACAGATTCCCCACCATGCCCCAGGATTCCCACTCCTCTTTTCTGGGGGTGTGGATAAGTTCTCCTCTACTCGGCACTCTTTAGACCCATTATAGAGTACAACGCCCTTCTAGCATCGAGTAGCATTACCCTTTGTAGTTCAAAATGTCATCCCATCACAACTTGTTCCAGCTGTTCCCCATCTTTTTTTTCTGGTGCCCTTAGATTTAAAAGATGATTTTCATCATATTATCATAGATTGAGATTTCAGATTTTCTTAAGGTTTTATGTGTCTGGATCACACTATTAGTTCTCTGAATTATCCTTTTGTCTATCCACTGGTTCAAGGGTATTTACAAAGTGTCTCACTCCAGTAATAACCTGCTGCAGACTGCAAAGTATTCACATTTTTCCTTGATTTGATGACTTGTTTATCTTTGTAGAGCCTTTTTCAGTGTCAGGAATCAAACACTTGGGTGAGAGATCTTCTACACAGACTGGGATTCAATCAAATCTAAAATCTGTGGGGTCCCAACATCAACATCCCCTAACATTCTAGATTCCAGTTTTGGAGTTTGTGATAAGGGAGATTCTTTGGTGGAGAGATCAGCTTTTATCTGAATCCAGGTCTCCTATTTTCTCTTCCAGGCCCAGCACAGTCTATAATGACAGACACCTCAGATGTTGCTTGGAGAGCAATGTTTATGGAGCTAATAATCTTTGGAACAGATAAGAGATTAAAAAAAAAACGCAAATGTAAAAGATATGTTGGCACTTATAAATGCTGTTAACTATCTCAGTCATCTGTTGACCTGAGGATCATTACAAATATTTATAGACAGCATCACTGTGATGTAGTAAATAAACAAATAGTGTAACCAAATCCCACCCTCTGTACAAACTAACCGTGGTAACCTTGGTAGCCTGAGATATAGTTTTTCAGTACAATCTCACTCTACAGGCATCTTATATACCATCAGAGCAAAATTTTGTGGTAGACAAGATGAACAAGACCACTACAGACCTTTGTGTCTGTAAATGTAATTGGTGGACTTCCAAGGATTGATCTTTTGCTTCATTTCACAACAATCTGCAAAACTTGCTCCAGGACTCCATGCAAGAAGGCCTGAAAAGCAGATGCCTTTTCTTTTCCTTGAAGAGTAATGTTCCTGTATGCTTTTCTGCCCTTTCCATTAATATCCAGAGTTATTGTTAAGATTCAAAAGGACTCTCCAAAAGCCATTGTCATGACTCCATTCATGCCCAGACAAAAGTGGTTCTTCATTGTTTTGGAAACGGCTAAAGGAAATTGCCACAGGCTTTCTCACTGACCTGACCTACTCACACTGGACAGATATTTAGTACATCCAAACCCCAAATAACTGCAACTAACCACCTGGATGATAGAATCTGCTTTTTATAACACTTTATTAACTACAATTAACATGTACAACCAGAAAAGCAACTTGGTAACTAAGAAACCAACAAACATAAAATGCAGAAATCGAATATTATACCTTAGATTGATTTAAGAGAATTAGGAAACCAGTTAAACCACTATACATCATATAATCACAGGAGGTTACCAGGCTAAACCAAGCCAAGTTCAACCCGTGTTCCCAAGTGTGTCTAAGAGGGACACAGGTGGAGCCCCCAAGGTGGATTTCTGGTTATCCATCCAGTTGTCCAAATTACATTTAAATAGGGCCAATGAGGGGCTTTGTTTAACATGAATAGGAAGCTTGTTGCAAGCATGGGGCAACTTCTGTAAGATAAATCTGTCTCTCCAGCAAGTTTTGTTGATGTCGCATACCAGGTTAAGGTACTTTGAGTGAATGATCCATGTGCCATTTGACTTGCAAATTTGCAGCATTTCCATTAAAGTGGGGTTAGAGATTGCTGTATATGCAAAGCATAGGTTGCCTCTGAGCAGTCTGTACATCACAGATGTAAGTGACAATGATTTCAGTCTGTCTGCATAAGACAGATCTTGAAGACCCTAAATTTTATTTGTAAAGAACCTTTGTGATCGCTCCAATTGCTGCAGCTGTTTGGAAAGGAGCATACCAAAGGGAGCATTGTACTCGATTATTGGCCTGATGAAGGAAGAGTACAGGGGAGGTTATAACCTCTTTTTTTCTGGAGGCAATGCTCTTATTTATGAGATGAGAAATATAAACCAGCATGGCAACTTCCTTATTCATATAAGATAGGTTCATAGGCTCATACATAGGTACTAGGCTTGCAGTCCAGGGGACCATTAAGGAGCCCAGTCCAAATTCCCATTTACCACTAAGCGCTGTCTGGTTAGGTGACTTTCTCAAGGTCACATAGTAGGCAAATGATGGCTGAGGGAATCAAACACTGTATGATTTGAGCTACAGCTCACGGCCTTAGCCTTCTGTGCCAACTGCCTGATTAAAGAAAGACAGGCCACAGGAGGTTTTTGAGTCCATGCCTTTTCCTCATGATATTCTGTATTCCAGTGCCTTAGCAAGGTGAGACACAGAAGTACTCAGCCAAAGAAGCACTCAGCTTGATAAAAATTTTTACCTGCAAAATATCTTCAAAGTAGTCACTCCATGTTGTAGAGGGAGGAAGCTGTAAGGTTACAATATTAGCAATTGGGGTTTGATTAGAAATTTCAGGAGTGGAGGAGTCGATAAATCTGAGGCTTCTTTTTTGAGCCTTTCTAACTGTCCCCTGCTGACCATTGGCTCCCATTCCGGCCACCCAGTTTGGTTATTTGTTCCCTGATGGCTGCTGGGGGGAGAGAGTTGGGCTAATGGCATAGAGAGTGTTGTAAAGCAATACGATAGACTTTTTTTCCCCTAACACTTCTGAGTCATTTCCCAGCTCAGAAGTGGGCTGTCTGGCCATGAGAAGCAAACGTCCCCAACTCTGTGATGACATGTTTATCTTTAGCCACACCCAAAAACAGCTTGCAGTGGGGCATTTATGAGACCACATTCTGCCTGAATGGGTCAGTGATGCATCACATCTCCTACATGGCCCAGTGCCCTATCAGTCCCTCCCCAGAAGAGAAGTAAGCAGGCATTGGCCCATCAGTCTATACAATATGCAAATAAAACATCTGTGAACATGAATCATATGGTTTAGCAAAGATTTGGTGAGCCAGCAGTAGTAGGTCTGTGATTCTGAGATTCTGGATCCAGGTTTGAAGGGATGACAGCTTATATCTTAAACTTGAAATTTACTCTTGCAAAAAAATAGTAGATATAAACCATTTGCTTGGGTGCTGGATTCAACATCATTGGACTGTAACAACGGCACTGACAGTAAAAAAAATAGATAGCAATATGGAGGCAAGATAAAACAAGTTTCTTGTAAAGCTGAACTTAAATACCACATGAAGCAAAAAAGAACACTTCCAAGTGGTATAAGATAGCCATCAGTATTTTAGATCTTGATAGACATTTAAATTTAAAAAAAAAAAAATCATTAGCAAATTTAAATAAAAAAATCATTAAAAAATGCAGAACCCTTACAGTGCAAATGTACTATGCATTGAGACACAAAGTCCACAACCTATGTGTGTGTGTGTGTGTGTGTGTGTGTGTGTGTGTGTATATATATATATATATATATATATATATATATGGATCACCTTCGATTTACCGAAACGCCAAACCGCCGAAACACAAATCACCGACACCAAAAGACCGACAACAAAAAATACCGACAACGCAAAACACCGAAAACCATGACACCGACACACTACACGTAAACAACACAGTACACTACATGACATATCCACTAGCCCTAACCCAAACCCTAACCCTAAGGTCCGACACTACCGCACACTTACCCTACCTGCACCCTAACCCTAACTCACTTACCCACCCCTAACCCCAAGGTCCGGCACTACGCACACTTACCCTACCTGCACCTAACCTAACTCACTTACCCACCCCTAACCCCAAGATCCGACACTACCGCACACTCACCCTACCTGCACCATAACCCTAACTCATTTAACCCACCCTAAAACATAAACCGTCACTAACACACACTTACATTACCCAAACCCTAACTCCGACACTACCGCACACTCACCTTTCACACACCCTAACCCTACATCCCTCACTATTGCACACTTACCTGTCCGCTCCCTAATCCTAAATCCCTCACTATCGCATACTTACCAAGTCACGCTTACACATTCCCCTTGTCGGTCTTCCGGCTGTCGGGATTCCAGCGTGTCGGTCAACTGCGTTGTCGGTCCATTCGCGTTCCTCTTCTGCATGTCGGTGAATCGGCGTGTCGGTCAACTGAAGGTGATCCATATATATATATATATATATATATATATATATATATATATATATATATATATATATCTATGGATCTACCTTACAAGCACGACACTTCACAAGATCGACATTTAGAACGATGAGACCACAGGACCGATGGAGCAGATAACCGACAACTTGTAATCCTGACAGCGAAAACACTGACATGGGAAATGTGTGAGTGCGACTCAGTAAGTATGCGATAGTGAGGGATTTAGGGCTAGGGTGCGGGTAAGGTGAGTGTGCGATAGTGAGTGACTTAGGGTTAGGGTGCGGGTAAGGTAAGTGTGCGATAGTGAGGGATTTAGGGTTGGGGCGGATTAAGTGAGTTAGGGTTAGGGTGTGGGTAAGGTAAGCGTGCGATAGTGAGGGACTTGAGGGTTAGGGGCGGATTAAGTGAGTTAGGGTGCAGGTAAGGTAAGGGTGCGATAGTGACGGACCTTAGGGTTAGGGTTTGGGTTAAGGTTAGTGCATAGATTGTTGTTTTTAGGTTGTTGGTGTGCTTGTGTTGTGTGTGTTGTGTGGAACAGCAAATTTTTGTTTTGTTAACTGTCGGGATTGTGGTTTGTTGGGCATGTGAACTTTCGTGTTTTTGCGGTTTCGTTCTTGTGGTCTCGTCGTTCTAAATGTCGTTCTTGTGAAGTGTCGAGCTTGTAAGGTAGATCCATATATATATATATATATATATATATATATATATATATATATATATAAGTCAAGTCAAAGTGAACTTTATTGTCATTTAGACCACACAACAGTGTAACTGAATTAAATTGTTTTACTTCGGACTGAATGTGCATACAACAAATACTGATACTAATACAGCATATATATATATATATATATATATATATATATATATATATATATATATATATATATATATAGATATATATATATATATATATATATATATATATATATATATATATATATATATATATATATATATATATATATATATATATAAAATTAAGCTACCAGTAGTCAGTCAGGTAGTGGTGTCCAAAAAAGTTATACATATCTTTGACCACATACCTACATACCCATAAAAGAAAGAAAATTAGTAGATGAACAGAAATAAGCTAAAAATATAGTACAAGCTGTTCAGTCCCAGTCTAGATCACTGATTGACCTTTCACGCCACAACAGATTTATACAAAAAAAAAATCTTTCCCCTCCAGAAGTACTAAATTGTCTTATTGGACACTGATTTGTAGATTAACAGCACTGCAGACACTTTGTGTTCCAAAAATTTACAGAAAATCCTCATTCGCTAAGGTTTACTTGCATGCTAGCAGAAGACATCCTTCAATTGTAAAGGTGAAAGTCCTCAAAGAAGAAACTGTGAGTCTTTCTAAATTGACATTTTCCATTGATATTATTTATGATGAGCTTTGTGTATTGGAGCTGATAATGTTCATCATATTGATCATTGCTGCAGTAACCTTAGCTATATGGGTTATATCCTACCAAGGATATAACAGATGGACAGCTTCCAAAGCTTCAGGGCACCTTCTGCATACTCAAACCATTAGGTAGCTCAGTCTTTCCTGATGCTGAAGAGAGAGTTACTGTGTGGGCTTTTGAGGATCGACTGTTGGCTTGTGCTTTTCATTTGCTGGGCAGATAAGTTCCCTTTTGGGTAAAACCTCAGTATTTTAAAATTATTTGCTTAATGTACTTTCTTGCTTAGGAAAGTTATTTTTCTAGGAGTCTGTGTTTTAATGGACTTTCATGAGACCTTAAGTGTACTTTTAAATTGGAGCATACTTTTTCCCTTTTAGTACTAAAAATAGTTAAAGTGGTTGAAAACCTGTTTTTCTGTATGGAAACTGTGTTTATTTTACATTGTAGGGTTGGTAAAGTGTATTAATGTGTGCTTTTTACTGTGTTTTTGTGGGGGGAAGTGACTTTTAAATTTTTTTTACTGATTTATGATACTTGGCACCATTTTGGCTTGACGTTGGAACAAACTATTGGTCCCACAGTCAGTTCTTCTTATAGCCATAAAAAGAAATAAAATCAGCAAACATCCTTTACCACCACAGCAGGCTCCAGTTTGCATCAGCTACAGGTGGGTGGCTCTGCTGTGGCCAAGTACCCCAGACCACTCATCTTTTACCCCAGATCCCTCTGGTGTAGCACTTATAGCCACTATGAACCAGGGGTTAGCCACATTCTCAGAAGCTGTTGGGGTCCTGTCAGTGAGCAAGGGAAAGCCACTCTTGTTGGTCTTGGGAAAAGGGAAGACTGCCCTGTTTAGTCAGAACATTGTGCCCATTCCTGGAGAAGCTGGTCCTGCCATTAGAAACATTGTTGGCCCCATTTTTTGTGTCAAAAAGAAACAGAAAGCTAAATAGGTATCTACTCTTCTTTAAATTCCTCTGGATAGGAGTAGTTTACTGGATCTGGCTCGGGGTTTAATTCAGGCTATTGATCCTTCTTATAAGGAGGTTTCTAGTAATAAATGTAAGATACGGAACACAATAAAATAAGATAAGCAGAAAATAAAAATGAAATAAAATTGAAATAAAATTAAACATCTACACCAACAGTCACGTAGATGATTTCATGCTACAAAACCACATAAAAGCCTGCCACAATATAACACCATTTTATCAATATATTGTTTATAAAAATCTAATAAAATTTGTAAAGTTGTAGTTCAAAATCTGTATATAACCATCCCATAATTATCTTTCCAAGTACAAAAACAATAAAAAATTAAATAAATTAATTGCATAAAAAATTATGCTTTCAATCTTAAAACAGTGTTGATGGAAACTATGGCATTTAAACCCCAGCCCTCAGTTGCACTTCTCAACAACTGCCATTTTAGTTCTTTTAGCTGTAGTAAATGGCTTACAGGGCCAGCCCTCATAGCCAATTTAACATGACCTATAGCATAAAATTTAAAACTATGACAACTGTGTGTGTTAAGGTACTTAAAAAGTGCAGTATGTTCATCTTTTTTTTTGTGATGTCATAAAGATGCCAATAAATTCTAGCTTTAAAGGGTTGTGCAGTTTTTCCTATATAGAAGCTAGTGCACTTTTGGCACTGAGCCACATACACAATGGCCTCACTAAAACAATAGTACATTTGCTATAAATTAAATTTACCATAATTTTAATATGAAAAGAGGAACATTCTACAATGGAACTGCATTGTTTGCAATGTACACATGTTTTCATACTCCCTACTTCTGAGAAGATATCAGTCTTTTCAATCAGTGCCTTGAAACAAATATCCATTTTATATACAAAGCTAGGCCGTACACCTAAAACTCCCAAAAATTCTTTGTTGGCTAAAACAATAGTCCAATTTTTATTCACTATAGCTCTGATGTCATTGAAATCCAAGTTGCATGTAAGAATAAGTGCTTTATCATAACTTTTATTTGTTATAGTCTTCCTGTTTCAAGTTTGTTTAAACTAACAAGGGGTAAAAGAAACCAGTCTCTCTTTTTGTTTTTACCTTATCCATCGGTGGGCTGATAAAACTAGTTGGGTACCCTCAAAGCTCAAACATTGTTTTAAGCTTAGAGCATTTTTGATTGGATATATCTGTGAAATCATTCAATCTAATCAATTGACCCTTGACCAAAGACCTCTTTTGGTGTATGGGGGTGCCAACTGCTAAAATGAAGCAGGGAATTAGAATAGGTATGTTTACTGAAAGTATTAGATTCAAAACAAATTGATTCTCTATTCTTAAAGATGGATAAGTCCAAATAATTAATGTTGGCATGAGAACATTTCCTAGTAAATTGTTGAGTTTGTACCAAAGAAAATCATTCAGCTTGCTCATAGTGTCTGTCCAGGAAATAACAATGTCATCAAGAAAGCAGCCATATAGCGACCAACAATTGTTGTAGGAAGAAGAAAAAATGTAATTATTCTCCCAGTGAGCCAATACAAGATTAGCAAAAAATAGGAGCACAAGCTACACCCATGGCCACTCCGGTCTGCTGCCGGAATATTTGCCCTTGAAAAAATATAAAATTGTTTTCAAGTACCATACCTATGAATGTCTTAAAGGTTTTAATTTGATAGTAGTCCATCTTAGTGTTAAAACATAAAAATTCATAGAACCAGCTTAAACATGTATGGTGCAGGACTACGGAAAACAAGTCTTTGACATCTATGGTGATAAAAATAATGTTTTCATGGTACAGGGAATTTGAAATTCTAGCCAAAAAAAGTCCTACAAATCTTTATATAAATGCATAATGCAATTAGCTGTCTCTTTCAGCTGCCAATCTAACAATTTCACTATTGTGAAAGCCTTTGAGGATTTTGCATCTACAATCGGATATAGATTGGGGGGGGGGGTCTGTTAAATTCTTATGAACCTTAGGTATACTGAAAAAGGTTAATGGTCCTTGGGTGAGAAACTGTCAAAATCAGAGGTATCTATTAATCAGAAAAATATGGGTCTATATTAGAACATCGAAGTTTCAAAACGTTGAATGTTCTAATATCGACCCCTATTCAGTGAAAGCTGAAATATCGAAGCAACAGAAAACTGATTTTTTTCCTAGGGAAAGAATTTGGTTGTCCATTTCTGTTGCTTTGGTATTTTCAGAACTGTGGTGGAAAGTTACGCTTCGGGTTCAGGTAATTGTGCGATTGAGGGTGGGTTAGGTTAGTTAGGGTTAGGGTGTGGGTTAGGTATGTGTGCGATTATGTGGACATGAGGGTTAGGGTGGGTTAGGTGAGTTAGGATTAGGGTGCGGATTAGGTATGTGTGCGATTGTGTGGACGTGAGTGTTAGGGTGGGTTAGGTGAGTTAGGGTTAGGGCGCGTGTCAGGTAAGTGTGCGATTGTGTGGATGTGAGGGTTAGGGCGGGGTAGGTGAGTTAGAGTTAGGGCACGTTTGAGGTGAGTGTGCGATAGTGACGGACCTTAGGGTTAGGGTTTGGGTTAAGGTAAGTGGATAGTTAGTGGTGTGTGTATAGTTTAGTGTAGGGTTAGGTGTAAGATTTTAGGTGTATGTGTGTGGATTGCTGTTTGTTTGGTGTGCTTGTGTTGTGTGTATGTGTTTTGGAACAGCAAATTTTTTCCCTAGGAAAAAATTTGCTGTTCTGTATGTTCGATGTTTTCAGCTTTCGCTGAATAGGGGTCAATATTAGAACATTCGAAGTTTTGAAACTTCGATGTTCTAATATAGACCCGAAAAATATTGCTTATCAAAGACCTGATTCTTTATTAGAAGGTTTAGTATTAAATGGGTACATTACAAAATCTGAATTTGATTTTTTGACAGTTTGACTTAGGTTATGGGTGAAACATGATTAACGAAGTTTATCAAATAAATAATGTAAAGGATTATGATTATTTCACCAATCATAAACAATTTGTTGAATGTCTAAAAATAGTTTTAAGAAATTCTCCTTGAGAGACAAATTTCTTGTATCCCTTTTAAGAACACATTTACTATTAGTTATTATGAGAAACTCATTATATACCTCTCAACATGTAGGTGCCAAATAGCTGGACAAAGGCTCTTGAAAATTAGGTACATCTGACAAAAAATCTGGACAGCTAATTAACACATTTGCATATGTAATAATAGCATACATTCTTACACTTCCAATAAGCTTGTGGGACACCACCTGTCATAAACACAAGTTTTAAAAAGTTTTAAAAAAGAAAATGTGCAAATATAACCAGAATAATCATTTTTTTATATTCAGATAACGTTTTACTAGTCAACCATAGCCAATGCTTAAACTTAAACTGGTATAAAAATGCACGTATTTTATAAAAAAATAATATCAATAGAATTGTTTGTCCATAGCTCTCTCTCTCCCACAGAACTGCTACTTAGCCTATTTGTTCTTGTGATACCAATTAATTTAGAAACAATTACTAACATGAAAGAACTGAGTGTAAGGTAACTGATGGCAGCAGCACTTAATCTGAAAAATAGTAATGCCAAAAGCAACAGCTGAGTACAGTGCAGTAATATAAGAAAGTCTGCAGTAATTTTTGAAAAGTTTGCATATTGCTGTGGTACTACATTGGTATATGATTGGCATAACTGAGTAGTATGCAAAGGTTCATGGGTAATAATGCAGCAGTTCTTGGAGCTTCTAGAAACATGGAATATCCAAAGGCATTTATGGTCCCTTGTCCTTATCACTTGCCACCAACAAAGACTAAATGTAGACTACAAGTGAAAAAAGGACCTCAAGCCATATTGGGTCCATATGGTCCTTGATCTGTATGACTTGCCACAAACAAAAAATAATGTAGATAGCAAGTGACAGGGAACTGCAATTCATCTGTGACCACATGGTCAGATTGTATATTTCAAGATATCCACTGAAATGAAAGATGTGTAAATCAGTCCAGTGCCCTACATCCTGTCCTTAAATTTGGGATAGGAGAAATGCTTATTCAGATTTCAGAATTAGAGATAAAGAAAAGACATGCATCTGTAGCGTTTTCTCCCTGGGCCTTCGCTGAAAATTGGCTTCATTCCAAGTCGGACTTTCCTGGTTAACAAATGTTAAATAAATAAATACATATGTATTTTACACAGTGCAGCACTGTTGGTAGTGTAGCTTTCTTGAATTTTTCTCAGTGAAGCCACTGAAAACTTGGCACAGTGGAAACAGGTAAGGCAGCCCTAAATCAGTTTACAGAGTTGATGCAACATTTATTTATCCCAGTCAGTTAGCAAAAGCAATAGTAACATCCAAATAAGGTGTAGCATGCTTCAGCAAAATGAAATATTATAATTATATTTTATCCTGATTTATGCTTATTTTATCATATAAGTTTAACAAAAAAAATCTGCAGAGGTATTTAAAGGTCAGTTAATGGTCACGTAACTAATCTATATAACGGAGACAGAGCACAATTTCTTTTAGTTCTGGTAAAGTCCTTTTATTAATTATTGTGGACAAAAGCAAGAAATATGTTTTACAATTGCTAAACATTTTCTATGTTTTCTTTATTAAAAAAATGACAGCATTGACTATATGTTTAAAATAGAAAGCAGATTTAAGGTAATACCAGAAAACAGTTTTAAATGGTACGAGCAGTATTCAAGACAAAAATGTAAGAAGAGCTGGTTTATGTAATACTCTGGACTTTTTACGTAATGCTGAGAGCTACAATAATATGCAGAGGGTCAGAATTACTTCTGTCTCATACAGCACTGCATTAGCAGAGAAGAAAAAAGGCGCATTGAGCAACAAACTTTTTTTCTGCTGTAGGATTCTGTGTTTATTTTCATTTGTTATATTCTGCACCACAACTTGTCACAAATGCAACAAACAACATTTTCTCACTAAAAGAAAAAAATAAATAAAGGCCCTAAATTGTAAAGACTGTGCAGACTGTCTCAGACATTGTCCTGTCAGTATCATACAGGCTGTGGAGAAGTGACCTCTGCCTCAAGTATAACACTTAACCAGCCCTATTACACATTCATAAGTCTATAATTTTTTTTGTAAAAAAAATAAATAGAATGTGTGGAGGGATAGATGTGTATCACAGTGAATGGCACTTTTATGGAACTGTCTTCTACACTACATAAAGCAAAGTACTTTTCTTACTATATTCAAATGTAATTCAGATGAATGGATGAGTAATCAGAAATGTATTCCTTTTTAAGGTTAAGGAAAACTTGTAAATATTCCAACATATTTTGTTTGGTCCATCTCTAGGTTATTCATATGCAAAATATAAAGGCTAAAAATTACTATGGGAATGTGGAGCCTCATAGATGAATAACCTAATAAGTACCTATGAACAAGACACCTAAATCTAAAGGTAACATGACATATCCAGTACAGTTAGAGTAAAATGCAGTAACACCTCTGTAGCTGATCAGTGCAGTCAGGTTAAGGATACTACCTGATGTGTTTCTGCTTCAAATCCATTCCCTTGCAGTTCTATATCAGTCCTGGCCGCAGGTTTAAATTCAATGTCAGTGATGCCATGGAGACATGGGCATAGGCTGATGATGCAATGGCTGACAAGGAGAAGCAATGTAAAGAAATCATGATTTAGAGGGGCCATTTTTAAATTCATGGTCATGAATCAGTTACAAAGACATGCATGTGGAGCGTTTCTCCCTGGGCCTCCGCTGAAAACTGGCTTTGTTCCAAGTTGGACTTTCTCGGTAAACAAATGTTAAAAATAAATAAATAAAAATGATATTTTCAGTCCAAATTTGACATTTTCTGGTAAATAACAGACAGTTGAGAAGTATGACCCAATCGTCATTCTTTGTAGCACATGGACCATTAGCCATTCTAATGTACTAAGAGTTAAAGAGACAGAAAAAAAGTTCAAGAGAATCAAGTATTTTACTGTTTTGAAAGCTGTAACATGCTTAAGGCTGCCACAAAGATGGCAGCCAGAAGCTAAGCATGCCTGCAATTAACCATCAGTTTGAAAAGGTGTTAGACAGTTCTCTCTGCCACACTTTTTATGAGTAGCATGAAGTGTGTTACAGCTTTTAAAGCTGTGAAAATGTATCTATTGCTGTTCTGTAGTGATTGACGTATGCTGCAGCATAAGACCTGATTATAACAACATAGATGCACTTCTCTGACATCAGAGAAGAACATAACAAGCTTTGTTTTACCATTTTCAGAATCCAATCAGCACGTTCCATGTACAAGTACATTATAAGTTGGACAGATTTTGCATCTGTAGTTGAAATAAAAGCTGCATTCAACCATTACATAGATTTTAGTAACACCTGCATAGTAACTTCTAGTATTAATGCAGACATAATTAAGAAAATTATAAAAAGATAATTGGAAATTATAATGGGTAATACCACTTTGATAAACAAAAACATTTGGTGTTTAATAATTGATCAGACACTCTGATAATGGATTGGACATACTTATAAAGTAACAGTATACATTAAGATCTGTTATAGTGTCAGGCTAATGTAAATAGTGTACATAGTTATTTAAGATGTTATGTATAAATACTATGGAATTCATTCAAATGTATTTGAAAAATAAAAAAAAAATTTTGAGGAAAAAAAACATTTGATATTCCGCTACTCTTTGTAAATAAAAGAAGTAGGAATTTAAAGGCAATTAAAAAAACAGAAAAGGTTTAATCATTAAACTTGCTAGAATGGCAGTCTGTGGGCTTTGTAACTACTATATATTTATGAACAGTTATCCCTTTTTACTTTTGAAAGCATGAAGAAGTTTTTTAGAGTGACATGACATCATATTTATGGCTCTGCCACGGTAGTTTATTTAGTCACTTGTTTCATCTCCAAAGCTTTCTATGTAAGGAAAAGTGTATGACTGCTTTTGCAACAGAATTATGGGTACCATCATGGCTAAGCAAATGGCTAATGCCCTGTTCATTCTACAATGAGCACATATTTTAAATATTTCTTTCTCTTTGTAATACATTTAGTAGATAATGAACAAATAGTGTGGATCTGGATATATTATTTGAAAGAAATGCACAGGAGTGGCAACTTTAACTTAATGTTTTGATTATATTAGCATCTTGGGTATTTTAAAGCTAACATCTCTTAGAAGAAGCATTGGTGCCATTGTGCTTTATAAATACTGTATTATGATGCTTTCATTTTTACTGTAATGAGTTTCAGTGTATAAAAACTGACGAGGAATTTATTAAATATCTTTATTGGCAGTTTCTTATTAGCCGTTAAGTCCTGTGATTAACGAAAAAAGTATCTGTGTGGTCTGCTGATTCATTTTACTTTATTCTGGGGGGGGGGGGGGAGCCTAACTCAGAAAAGAAGAAAATCCAACCTTGCAGCTGTTTTCACCATGTGCTTTGTGTTCTGAGCTACTTAATTTGCTGTATCGGTCTGGACTGCACTTGTCTTTGCTTGCTGCACCTAAAGGTAAGCAGTGATGATCTTTGATTACCATCCCATCACTGACTGAGCTGCGTATTTGTAGAGCAAAAGGGCCACTCCACTCATGTGATGGTCTTCTTTTCTGAAATATAGTACTATTACATCTTCATTTGTAAGTAAGCCTTGACCAGTCTTTGTCATTTCAGTGACACCCAGGATGCCAGAGTGGCATATGATTTTTATAATTACTTGGCCTGTTTTCCAGACTCCTATAATGTTCACACATTGCAAGTTCCAATGCAGGTAATTGATTCAACACTGAGGAGAAGATCCATCAAGGAATGGTTTAGTACTATAGAAAAGATTCATCAAAGACTGGACTTCCTTCAAGCTAACCTCCACCCCCTTCATCTGTTTACAGAGCTGCCATTTGTACTATGATAGCTTTACTCCACTGGACTTGTGTCTGTTCCTTGCTGTTTTAGTAGGTGCAGTATTTTCACAGGCTGGAGGTTCAAGGCTCTGTGCACAGCTCTAATTTTTTTAAAACCTTGGGACAGCCTATGACAGAGTATAAGAATCACTTACTTAAAAATAAAGTAAAATAATTGCACTGTTTTATAAATTACTGGAAATAGAGCCTGTCATTAGGCTACCCAAGTTGGAAAAGTCATTTTGAGTTTTTGCTGTTTGATACATAGCAAGCCTCCTGAAGAAAAGAAAAAAAAAATAAACTAACTTATTTATTCTCTGCTCTTCTCTCTGTATTGCTTCCTATCCTGTTTGACACTGTTGCCAGTGGTTTCCTTACACATTTATAAGAACAGTAAATAATGAAATGGAAGTGGTCACTTATATAGGGTAGATCTATCACAATGCTGTAAATTTATACCAGTGCAGAGGTTAGAAGTCTAATTAAAGACTATTAGGGGCTTTAGTGTTATATCTATCTACTTCGCTGCTAGACTTCATGTTTGGTATACAGGCGCTATCCAGAGTGGGTCAAGTATTTTTATGTAGTTTGTTTTATTCCCACTGTTTAGTAATGTTTTCCTTTCCTATATATTAGGAAAGAGCATATAATTTTCAGCCTCTTTCAGATGAGAAAAAATATAAAGTTTATCTACCCTGAGATCACATTTTTGAGCGTATCAACAGCACAAATTAAATCAGTGTTGCTCCTGGACCTTACAGCTGCATAAGGTAACGTATACAAAATACTATGACCCTGCCAATTTTTGAAGAATTTATAACATTCATATATGCCAGCACATCAGTTTTCATCCCAAACCACATTTTATGGTACCCAGTGGAGCCTTCATTTAATTATTTCAGTCTTAAATTTTGTTATCCTTTAATGCATATATTAATTAATCTGCCTAGTATATTGTTTCCTGACTTTGTTCTATGACTGCACATGGAATTACAAGATTTGTATTTATTTTGAAAAGGACAGATGACAGTGCATGTATGCCTCAGTACAATGTGTTACTACTTTATATTTCAAGAACCAGTTCTTATCATTAAGCATTAATTTTGGGGAGTATATTTCAGTTGTTCAGTAGTACTAATTATTATCTGCCAAGCGTTTCTGATCAGTGGACTTTACTTTGTTTTTGTGAATATTTTGTGTTTGGAGGGACAGTTAACCTCAGAGCTGGTCCTAGCTGTTTTTCCTGATACATACTGTAAATATTATGTTAAAGTTAAGCAAAGAAACACTGAAAACACACACATTTTGCATATATAAACTGGCAGTACCTTAAGGAAGTTTAATTTTGAAGGCCAATATGTTTTATTTCAGCAGAGGTAAGATAATAAGCCATAATGTGGCAATGGAGTGAAGATGGCTTAAAGGGATATGTAGGGAATTCTTTTCCACAGGAAAAGCTTTGAAATTTTAAAAAAGTCTTAAAGAAAATGTGTACTGAAACAGCAGAGATGGGAATGCAGGAATATATATGACAAATTAGCAGAAGGCAATTATTGCATAGATGGGAAACTGTAATTTTCAGATTTTAAAGGATGCATAGTTTATGCAGCTGGTAAGTTTGAAAAGGTTTGAAAATGTACATATTAAGTGGGACAACATTCCATGATTGCACTCAAAATCGGATATTTGCTATTCTTTATAATGATAGCTGTCATTGGGCCTAGATTTGTTTCTCTGTATTCTGAGAAACTCATCATGGTTGTCCTTTAGGTGCATTCTTGCTACAGAATATTTTCCTGTTGGAAACGTTGCATCAGTATAACAAACAGCTATTTTATTTATGTAATGATATTGGCATCCTGCCACCCACAGACTCCATGTAATTACCACTCCTGTTTACCCTGGTTTTGAACTTTATCCTCTAAAACATACTCTGGCTGATTTCCCTGCCCTGTAATCACAAAAATAGAAAACTTGCATCTTATTTTTTAGTTCAGGACTCTGCAGACACTACTGATTAGGGTATAGACTGTCCTTATTTACAGAAGAGTTAAAATATTACATATTTTATATTTAAATTTCAGTTTAGCATAAACAAAACAATCTGTCTTTTGCACTGGTGTTGTTAAGCAATATGGTACTGAAAAAAAAAACGTGTACCCACACAGTCTTACACCTCATATTGAGGCATTGCATCCTATTCCCTCATAAATATGCAGAAGACACAGTTCATTGCAGATGTTGCTTGGGGGTGGAGCTGCCCTTTTCACCATACTTGACTTGTTTTGCTTACTGTTCAGCCAGTTTAATGATGCGGTCCCAGGAACTGTGTCATGGGTCACTGGTAATTAAGACAGTGGCTCAGTTTGACAAAACCTGGCAAACTAACATAGATTTTACTTCCATCAGTCAAATGACATGCATCCCAAAATAGCTGTGGGAGGAAACAGGGATTATGTCAGAATCAAAAATAATACATGCACATGGAATGAAGAGATTAAAATTTGTAGGATGTAAAAAACAAAATGCAGTTCTGCAACTCCCGCTCTCTAATTCTGGAGCTCCTTTTCAAGAATAGAAAGTTCTATATTCAAGCAGGTGGAATGCACATAGTCCCAATACAGCTCCATTTCATAGATGTGAAAACTCCTTAAATCACCATTACAATAGTCATACTTTCTACACATCAAGTTCACTTTAAAACCTTCACTAAATACACCAAAAACTTCACTTCCCCATCTCTCGTGTAACCACTTGCTCGCTTGTACAGCTACCCTTCATTCCCTGCTTTTCACCTCTCTTCTCACACATTACTTCCTAATTATTTATATCACTCCAGCATTTCATAGCTTTCCCTGAAATTCATATAGGTGTTTGGCTTTATTGCACATTGTAAATGCCTTCAAATATAAATGTTTTGCTTAAATTGTAGAAGCATTGCAAATATTCTTGAAATGTAACTGTAAAGCTGTGATGTTTGGCTTAAACTGGGTACTCTTGGTTGTAAACCTCGGTCTAAGCTTAAGAATGGTCCATTGAGATCAGTGCTTTATCCCAGTCAACAAATGTTTTTTATTGCTATTCTGAATGGAATTCAGTGGCTGGCAGTGCAGTTTCTAACTGTACGCCAGCAATGATTCCTTCATTTTTAGTAATGTATCCCTTTGTGTGTTAATGGAACCATGGAGTTGGCATATAGGGTACGGTTATCATAAATGCATACCCTACTGCAAAAAAACTTGTTTGTAATTTTTTTTGGAGGGTTGAATCCCATCTAGTTTAACTTGGTAAGTTATGTCCCACTGAGTTAAACAATGGTGAGTCATTCGAGATGTGAAACTAGTGTTATAGCTATCAAAGTCTGCAAGCAGAATATTTTCATCCATATAAAGGTTCATAGGTTTATAGCTAAGTACTAGACTAGCTGCCCCTATGGGTCATTTTAAGCCTAGCCAATTTCACTTTTGGTGCTTGAATTAACCTATCTGGTTTCATGTTAGACCTATCACATGCTCAATAATTATATATTACCCCTTATCAAGTAACTGGGATCATACCATACATAACTGGAGAGGATGCATGCATGGGATAAATTATTTAAGAACTGCCCCTGTCCATTAGTAGTACAGGGTGCAGTCTTGGAATAAATGTTCTATTACCCATCCATAGATCCAAGTTGCTGTTGAATATGGACAGGGATGAGCTTTGTTTTATGTGAATGGGGAGTCTCTTTGAGAGCATTGGCGTCCTCTGTGTGAGATATCTATCCCTCCCAACCATTCTTTAGATGTTGCAGGAGAGTTTTAGATCTCTTCATCAAGTATTCCTGAGGCCATTTGACTTGCTGATGTATTGTAGGCCTATCAGTATTGGGTTGGAGGATGCCTTGTAAGCCAGACACAGGTCACCTCTTAGCAGTCTGTAGGTACCGAGTATAGTGACAAGGCTTTGACTCGGTCCATGTAGGACATATTGTTTAAGCCTTGTATCCTTTTAGTAAGGTATCTCTGTGGGAATTCAAGTTGTTGCATGTGTCTGGACAGATAAATACCAATGGGGCATTATACTCAATGATAGCCTAATGATGGCAATGACATCCCTACACCTAGACGTAATCCCTTTGTTTATAAGCTCTACAGTATAGAAGGACTTTCTTATGACACTGGCCACATTTGGTCATAAGTTAGGGCAATGTCCACATAAGTTTCCAAATCCCAGACAAGTGGGCCAACTCTTAGGGATGTATCATCAATATTTTGAAATAAAGTAGTTTCTGTAATATGTCTTCTCTTTTCTTTTCTGTTCTTACAGCCGTGTGAAGTGGTTTAAAATTACATTGTCCTTCCCTATGCAGTCTACCTGCCCACCAAAGCCAGTTTCTTCAAACAGAACATATTTAAAACATTCACTTTCTATTTTATCCTACCATCATTTAAATGCACCAGTACGACTGTTTTTTTTTTTTTCTGCATACCTGCTGAGGGCTAAAACAGAATATATGTGTGTAAATGTGAGGGAGGGTAGAGGAATGATGAGGATGCAGGGAGTAGAGTTGGTAAAGGTGGATGAGTTTAAGTACTTGGGATCAACAGTTCAGAGTAATGGTGAGTGTGGAAGAGAGGTGAAGAAGAGAGTACAGGCAGGGTGGAATGGGTGGAGAAGAGTGTCAGGAGTGATTTGTGATAGACGGGTACCAATAAGAGTGAAAGGGAAGGTCTACAAGAGGGTAGTGAGACCAGCTATCTTATATGGGTTGGAGACAAAAAGGCAGGAGTCAGAGCTGGATGTGGCAGAGTTAAAGATGTTAAGATTTGCACTGGGTGTGACTAGGATGGACAGGATTAGGAATCGGTATATTAGAGGGTCAGCTCAGGTTGGATAGTTTGGAGACAACGCAAGAGAGGCGAGATTGCTTTGGTTTGGACATGTGCTGAGGAGGGATGCTGGGTATATTGGGAAAAGGATGCTAAGGATGGAGCTGCCAGGTAAGAGGAAAAGAGGAAGGCCAAAGATAAGGTTTATGGATGTGGTGAGAGAGGACATGCAGACGGTTGGTGTGAAAGAGCATGATGCAGAGGACAGGAAGAAATGGAAACAGAAGATCTGCTGTGGCGACCCCTAATGGGAACAGCCGAAAGAAGATGATGATGACCTGCTGAGTAGAAGGGGTTCCTAGTCCTTTATGATTTAAGTTTAGGTTTCTTCTTGTAAAAATAAGGCTATCCTTCTTTCCCTGGGATTCAGTAATGCCTACACTAAGTGTACACCATGCTGAGTGAACAGACAACACAGACATAACTCGCACCTTCTTCCTCCTAATTTTAGTTTTCCTACTGATATTCTTGCAGCTTTAAATATTGACAGGGATTCATAAAGGTTACCACAACGTGTAGACTACATGTACACTTAGTGTAATCTTTCTGAGTGACTAGAAAGCACATAAATATGATAAGACTGTTCTCGAATACATATCGTGTACACAGTGTAGGCTTTATTGAATCTGGCCCTTTGTCTTTTTCACATTGGTGAATGTCTTTTTCACATTGGTGAACTCTCGTCTTCCAGCTATCTGAATGCAAGCTGATTGCAGCATAATTCCCTACACCTATACTTGCAATCTAAAGGTTCTGTTTTAATCAGTTATGATTTAGAAATGTGCCTTGCACCTTTAAAGCAGACTTCCTTAATGAGCTAAGTGCTCCAGTAAACTTAATTTAAGCTGCAGATTCTGGGCATTTTATTCTGTTTAAACTTTGCAGTAACATGACCCTTGAATTGCACTTTCTGTCTTAATTTCCTGTCTCGCTTATTCATTGGGTTATCCTAAGATTATAGGAAATATAAGGTAACTGATTAACCAGACCATTTATTACTTGCCAGTACTCACCCCATGCTGTACCCTCCCTTCTCAAGAATAGCAAAGCAGGTCAGCCCCAGAATAAATGTATAGGTACTCATTCAATCATTCAGGTTGGAATGGTCAAGATCCATGTTATTTATGTTATTGCAAAGTTAAACAGCATAAAATGTACTGATGCTTAAAGTTTAACTGAAGCCTTAATAGACCATGATTTTGTCAGATCTATATGTACTGATGCTTAAAGTTTAACTGAAGCCTTAATAGACCATGTTTTGTCAGATCTATTACAAATTAGCAGTCCCAATAATGGCATAAACACCTGGTCAAGAGATCTCAAGTTTGTTATGTAACATAAATAGAACATGTTGGAGGGATAGATATGTATCACAGAGAATTGCGCTTCTATGGAACTGTATTCCCCTCCACATAAACCAAAGTACTTGTCCTACTCTATTCAAATGTAAGTTGAACAAATGGATAGGTAACTGCAATTTCACCTGATTAGCACCTTTGTTCCTCATGGACAGGGTGAACATGTAAATTCCCAACATATCCTTGTTTTGCCCATCTCTAGTTTATTTGCATGTAAAATATAAGGACTAAAAACTGTGATAGGAATGTAAGGTTAGGTATCATTAGATCATTATAGATAAATAGCCTAGTAATCATAGGAATGTAAAGCTAGGCATCATTAGATCATTACAGATAAATAGCCTAGTAAGCATAGGAATGTAAGGCTAGGCATCATTAGATCATTACAGATAAACAGCCTAGTAACAATAGGACTGTAAGGTTAGGCATCATTAGATCATTACAGATAAACAGGCTAGTAACCATAGGAATGAAAGGCTAGGCAGCATTAGATCATTACAGATAAACAGCCTAGTAACTATAGGAATGTAAGGCTAGGCTAGCCTAGTAAACATCTATGAACTTATGCAGGATGATACTGTGTCACTTTGTTTACTTTAGAGGGGAGGTTTCTTCCAGAGGTGGAGTAGGTTTTGTTGATAAATTTGTCTCGTCAGCATGTTTTAAATATTTGTACATAAAGAGAGTTAAGTCCCTAGTTCTGGTATTTGTAGTTTTTATTAGTAGTTTGGCTTGCAGAGAAGATATGATCCCTTATGATGTGGAACGTAAGGTTCAGATCACAGCATTAGAGGCTGTAAGAAACCAAGTAAAGAGATAGCGCTTCACACCTTTCCCAGTACTCTGAAACATTAGGCTAACAATCTTCTTAGTTAGGAACCTTTGGGATCTTTTTATTGCTTTCTATATCTAGAAAGGTACATCCCAAAGGAGGCACTGTTCTCTATATTTGGGCTGATTAGGGCTGCATAAAGAGGGGTATATGCCTTCAGATACATGGTGGTTGAAGGAGAGGGAATTATCAAACCCACGTTCTAAGATCCCTGACTAGATTACCATTTTGGAGTGGGGTACTGGCTATATTGTACATTGGGAAAGTGAGTAGTTTGTTTACCAAATGTGGCAGTACTATGCTTTTTCTGATTTAATTTTAGCCATTTATCTGTACACCATTTGTTAATGAGAGTTAGATCATTTTGTGATAAAGGGGTATCAGAGGGAGATCTGACCATAACACAATGTTTGCAGTCATCTACAAACTTGTTAACCAATGGTCCATATTCCCAGTCCGGAGACCAGAGTAGTAGATGTGAAAAGGAGGGAGTCCCAGTACTGAACCCTGGGGTGCACCACTATTGATCTTCATCTTTCTGAGTAGGTGCTTACCACCTTTAACTATACTGGTTCTTTCAGACAGTTGGCTATCCAACTTACCATGTGTGGATCTGCTTTTAAGGTACTTAGCTTGTTTGTGATGCCAGCATGGGGTGTGTTACATACTTTGGCAGAAACTATGTGAACTGAATGACCATCATGAAGAAGTTATCTAAACTGAGTAGCAGGATCTCCCTTTGATAAAGCCAGACTGATGTGGATAAGGTTTTTTGATATCATAGTTTTATAATATCAGATATAATATATTATGTGGCTTTGCAAATCAATCAAGCTAATTGCACTATAGCTTCCTGGGTCAGAGGTAGGGTCACTCTTGTGTATGGATGTGACACTGTAGTTCACCTTTCTTTGAGAACAAATCCTCTAGCTAAGTTCAGGTTAAACAATTTAAGGAATGGCTCCTCGAGGCGTGTGTGGTGCCATTTATTGGGCATCTAGGTAAATGATGAGGTCCTATGAAAGTAGTACCATTGGTTTTAGACAGCATATTCAGTACATGTTCTGTTCTGGGAAGTGCAATGGGTTCATGAATTTGTGGATTTAACCTTGGCTCTAGATGATTGTAAATTGCTGAAGTGACACACCAACCACATGTGCAAAAACTTGAAAATTGGATTGTAGATGGATGGATTCAGAAATAAGTTTTGCATTAAATTCTTTTGCTAGTACATTTCATATGTCTGCTGGGACTGAGAGGGTGGTGCCACTTTGGATAAGTTCAGAACATTGCTGTGTACTATGTATTTATAAGATCTTATGTTGTCTTTTTCATTTTTCCTCAATGTATGGGTACTTGACCTGACCTCAGATCAGACTTGACCACATGGACTAGACTTAATATCCAACTCTCATGCTACTCCTTCTACCCATAATACCCTAGTCAACCAACAATACCTCAGATCTTGTTTGCTGATATCTTACATGGGTGCAGATCCTTCTCAAGAGCTTATTTTTGGGTTTCTTAATAGAGTTTGTGTGTAGCAAATAGTTAAAAAAACTCCTTAAAACATTTAACTATTTTATTAATCCTCCCTCTCCCTATTGTTGAGTTTTTGGGGTAAATTCTCCATTAGAGCTATTAATTTCATTTTTTACTATTTGATAGTCTCTGTCATACCACTGCTGGTACTAGACCTGTCCTTTTCTATTTTCTACTACTCTTTATAGGGTACTGTTTCTACCATAGCTGGTAATTCTTACTATCTGTAAAAAAAAAAAAAAAAAAAAAAAAGAAGTTGCCTTTCTGTCTCTCCTCGTATTATTTTTTTTATCATGGCCGAGAAACCTACTGACTTTGAAAAATGCACTTCCTGTGGGCACAAAACTCCTAATTCTGATGTCCACAGGGAGTGAGTCTACTGCCTAGGAGTGACACACGTTAATACTGATTGTCCTATCTGTGATGTTCTTCATGTTTCACTGTTGCAGTCATTACATTTGGGTTATCTGCCTGCAGGTAACCCTCAGCCGGCCTGAGTACCAGAGTCTTGGATTCCTGCATCGGTTGCTGTCTTTTCTTCCATGACGTCATGTTGTCAGGGGTATAAAACATGCAGCCGACGCCATTACATCAGTCTTTCTTGCCGCTCAGTGCCCGAAGCAGAAGAGTTCGCAAGTGCCGGTCGGCCGACTCCTGAAATTTTCATTTTCGAGTTTCTGAACCAAAGTCTTCAAAAAACCTAAGTACCCCGTTGGGGATCCTTTTTCTTGCTCTTAACCGATGTCAGTAAAAGTTAACAATTGTCTTACCTGTGGAAAGCAAATACCTCATAAAGATTTTCATTTGTACTGTATTTTCTCAGCTAGAGCGTCTTCTGTGTGGAGACATGCGTGAATGGGCGTACCTTCATTGAAGGTTGTGCGTCAGGGCCGGCAACTTGGCATGTAAAAATCTACTGCTAATCATTAGCGGACCGGAGTTCCGCTGTGGCGACCCCTAACCGGGAAAAGCCGAAATACACGACAACTGTATTCCTTGCTTAGGCCCAGACCATGATGTCCCTCGCTGTCGTTTTGTGCCTCATTCAACCCCCGAACTATTCGCTGTTGGTCTATTTTTGCAGCAAATTATTTTGGTACTCTGTATAACTATCCAGAAATGGCTTCGGTAAGCCATCCGACTACTAATATTCTGAAAAAATGTAAGGATAAAGACAGACCGCATAGGTCCAAAACTGCCGACAATGCTTCTGTCAAGCTAGTTGCCAGTCCGATGTTACTCAGTGAGGCACTTTTGCAGCCCCCTGATACCCGCTACTTCAGATTCTCAGGCCTCTACTGAGACCCATTTGGAGTCTGGTATGCCGCAAGATGCTTCTTCGACTTTGGAACCTGTGGATGTCTCTACCTTGGATGGGTCCAGAGCCGCTGTGCAGGCACCGGCTTCTAAGAGTGTATTCAGGCCTACAGACTAGCATTTTAAACCGATGCCATCTTCTTCATCCAGACATAAAACTCGACCCACGCCTAGAAAACTGACATCCAAACCGCATGGTCAGGCCCATATGCCTAAAAAACAAATGTCGAAAAACAAAGAGAAGTAGTACACCAAGATCCAAAAAAAGTGTTTATTGAGCGCTTTCATTTTTTGAAATAGTAAACTTCATCAGAATAACAAACGCATCCAGTAACCATATATATATATATATATATATATATATATATATATATATATATATATATATATATATTGATCCAGCTTAAAATACCTACCTAAAATTCATTAATGTTAATTGACAATTACCTAAAAGGTATACCCCCTTCCAGGCAAGAACAAATCAACATTCAGAACTTTTAAAACACTTATAAAAACTTTTTGTGCAAAATATGCAAACCATAAAAAAATACATCATAATATTATAAAAAAAAAAAAAAATATATATATATATATATATATATATATATATATATATATATATATATATAAAGAAACTATCTGAAACAATTACTGTTATAAAGTCAGATAGTTTTATATATATATATATATATATATCCCTCTGCCCTAAGCCTAAGAATAGAGCTTATGGAGATATTGCTAGTAAGTCCTGGTTGTTCAGTGGCATTAGTTCTGAACTGAAATCTCAGTTCTTGCAGTTCTGAAAAGTCATTTAAAGGACCTCCCCTGTCACCCATTACTACATGCTCTAAGATGGTAAATAAAAAACTATGCCCTTCATTATTAAGGACATGTACAGCCAAAGCATTTTTGGGATCTTGTTTTTTGATATCATAGAAATGTTGATATACCCTAGTCCTAAAGACATTAATAGTCTTCCCAATGTAAAAGCTTGGACATGAATCACATAGGGCAAGGTAAATTATTGACCTAGTACTACAAGAATACTTCTTTTTATGTAAAAAACAAATGCTTTGAATGTCCGAAAACCTTATTACTTTAATTAGGGGAAGCCAGCCTTCCCCCTCTAAGAGACCTAGAACTGATTTTCATTCTGATTCTTCTGATCAGGATTCTGATATTTCTGTTTCTTCTGATTACCAGGATTTGCCAGTATCAACCTATGAGGATTCTGATGCAGAGGATTCCATTCCCTCTGCTTCCCCTTCAGAAGATTTTTCTTTTGGTGAAACCCTGCACACTTTTAGGGAGCATTTCTGCTGGGAAAGCCAGGATTACTCTGACTCCAAAAAGAGGTTTAGGGAATTCTTACTCCTTCCTCAACACAGGCCTTTAGCTATCCCTCCTGCTCTGGATATTGTAGATGATTGTTTCTTAGAATCTAGCCTGTCCCCAAACACTTTACCTCTGGCTCCCAGGAAACCTGACAGGTATTACAGAGTACCTGACTCTCACAAGTTCCTCTTCAAGAATACTGCTGCGGATCCAGAGACCATTTCCCAAGGTCCAGAAGGCATTAAGGCTACTGCTGCCAAAAATCCTACCCCTTCTGGTGGAGATTTTAGAGCCTTGGACAGATGTGGTAAAAAGGTATACACTTCTGCTACTTTGGCCATTAGGGCTTTAAATTGCCAGTTTCATATGTTAAAATACCAGCAGCATATTATGGGACTACTTAAACAGAAAATGATGTTGATTCCTGACTGTGCTGAACACAAAGAATTACAGAATTTAATGAATTCTGCTGAATAAGTTGGTAAACATACTTTGCAATGTGGTTTTGATTCTTTAGAAGCATCTTGCAGGGCAGCTGTCACTGGGTCTGTACTTAGAAGGCATGCTTGGCTTAAGGAGCAAAACTTGCCAGATCATGTTAAAGTTAAATTACTGGATGCTCCCTTAAACCAAGACCACCTGTTTGGCAACAAAGCAGAAGAAGTCCTCAAAAAGATGGAGGCAAAAGCTAAATCTATGCAAACTGTTAAAGATTTCCTGCAAGTACAGCCTCCCAGATTTAGTAGGCATTGGCCTTCTAAGAATTGTTCCTTTCCAGTCTCTTCCAGGCCTTCCCAGTCCAAACCCAGGAACTAGGGTTGCCACCTTTCTACTGTGCCATTTCCTGACAAACAAGCCCCGCCCCATGCACAATCAAGCCACACCCATTCCTTTTAATAGCCACACCCTTTTACTCTAGCACCCTTCAGCATAAGTCTTTAATATCACATACAGTTACCAATAAGTAGAAAAATGTGCGAGTCAAAAGTAAATAAAAAAAACTTTATTTAGCAATACTTCAAAAGGTTCACTACATACAACAGTACATCACACACAAGCATGGGAAAACTAAGCCCAAGTCTCATATCACAGGTAGTACTAAAATGGAAATACAATTAGATATTAAAAACACCAGTTCATTCAAAGCAGTACATTAAGGGTTCACCACACACAATAGTAAAAGAAAAGCAACTGTTTAAAGTATCTTCAGTTTTGCTAGAAATCATTGCTTATACTTGAAGCTATATTTGGCATTTGATCTAGCAGCCTCAAGTAATGGCTGGTTATTTCTCACAAATGAATAAAATTGCGAACAACTCATGTTAAAGTTTAGCTTGACCTGCAACTCGGCCTTCACAAGTGACACAAGCATTCTATTTCTTACATCAGTCCACGCATTCCCCATAAGTGAAAACCCTTTCCACAAAGCTATTGCTGGGGGGGATTGAAAGAGCAAACTGCACCAGTCTGTAAAGTGGCTTGCAGTCTGGAGCTTTACTAAAAAAAGTCACCCAGCGATCACTTACAGATGCCTCTGTCATCTGTAACAGGGCTGGCAATGCAGCAGTTAAAGTACAGTAGTCTGAGTAAAGTGCTTCAATGTCCACATCCAATTTGAAGAGGTCTGCAACTGTGCAGTTCTGGCCAAGTTACAGGATGTTGGAGGCTGAGGACCTGCATAACTTTAAAGGGACTATTATCATAGTCAAACCACTTCTGTAGGTAACAAAGTGCTTTACTGTAAAATCACAGAAGGTCCTACAGACCTGCTGTGCGACAGCTGGAGTAAAGTGCTGTAAGGCAGATGAAACTTTAGTACCAAAGAACTGGTCATCTAGCCTTCTCTGCAACTCATCTTTTAGACTTTTCATCACGGTGTACAACTCTGGAGCAGAGAGAGTGTTACTTTCAAGTTTTGCTATAGACTTGTGGAATACCTGCAGGATGTAGTGCATGAAATGTATGTAGCACTCTGCCTCAGACACATCCCCACTGATGCCATCCTCATCGGCCTCCACAAATTCCCAGATAAGGGGGTGACAGTCCTCCGGCCCTTGACTAATAAAATAACTTTTAATAGCAGGCCAACATTCTACCAGCCTTGCCACAGCTGGGAACAAAGACAGCCACCTTGTTACAACATGTTGCATTATTTCCTTAAAATCCTGGTCTAGGAAAGAATAGAAGCCTTTCAACAGTGCCATTTTTTTAGCAGATGCTGAAAACTCACTATGTACTTTCAAAACCAGAGTCTCCACATCAAACTTTGCAAGGGCCTTGCTTGCATGCTTGGCACAGTTATGTATTACATGGCATAAACAGTTTGCTGCAATGATGTGAGGCACCTCAGATTTCAAACTTTTAAAAACAGACCTGTGCTTTCCATAATTGACTGAGGCATTGTCTGCAGCATAGCTAGCAATGTTTTGTACTTTGAGTCCTTTATGCCCAAGGATGTCCTTTATTCTAGTAAAGATACATTCAGAACTTTCGTTATGATCCTTATAGAAATCAAGGAGTTTCTGTTGTGTGCCATGGGTGTGAGTAAAGTACTGAATAACTAAAGGGAACATTTTTCTGTTCCCTTTATTGGATGCATCTGATCCCACTGAGAAATAGGAATTGCCAAGTTCCTGCAGAAGGAGCTCCTCTGAATGAGGTGCAAGAACATTCATGACAATACTCTCAGATTTTGTCTTCCCACAGGTGAATTTCGAAGCCAAAGTAGAATCAGGGAAGACTGTCGGTGCCAGCTTACCTCCACAATCTATGGATACATATGAGTGACCATGTTTCACTCCATGATAGACTGCTGTCACTTCAGCTGCAGTGACTTTGGAAGCTTCACTGGTTACACTCACGGGCTGAATAAACTTGGTCACTACGAGGTTCTGCCTCTGGAGCTGAAGGCTTTGATGATGTTTGTCTGACTTCTGATGGCTTTTCAATGCCTTTTCCCCATCCCATTTTACAGTGAAAGTTGTTCCATAGAATGTGCACTTTGCCATGGCATCTGCATTTGGAACAAGTCGCACCCATGAGTAGCTTTGCTCCCACACCTTATTATAACTGCAGAAAAACCTCTTAGGAGACGCGCTTTCAGCCTCTTCTTGATGATCCATTGACCTTTTCCTGAACATGATTCCTGTAGGATCCTTGCTCAACACTACAATAAACCAAAACAGCTATTAATAGAAAATCAAAACACTTGTGACCAACACCAGTGCCTGGTGGGGCCTGTGTCAGTCAGTAGCCACTAGCCAGAGTTCACATTCACATGTGAATCTCCAGACTTTCACACCCTAGTAATACCAAGTTGGTATAGGGAAAAAAAAATGAGACGACTCATGAAAAATTACAGTGAAGGTAAAGCAATGAAAGGCAGAAGCAACTCCTGTCTGAGGGACTTGCAGCTGTTACACATGAACCTGAGTGACAGCAGAATATGCACAGAAGGCATTCAACTGTGTGAAAATCCCACCAAGACTTTCACAAAACCCTAAGTTAATTAAAAAACCCAAGTTGGTAAAATAGGAAAAACAATGGAAAAACTCTTTATAGGGTACTGTTTCTACCATAGCTGGTAATTCTTACTATCTGTCAAAAAAAAAAAAAAGTTGCCTTTCTGTCTCTCCTCGTATTATTTTTTTATCATGGCGAGAAACCTACTGACTTTGAAAAATGCACTTCCTGTGGGCACAAAACTCCTAATTCTGATGTCCACAGGGAGTGAGTCTACTGCCTAGGAGTGACACACGTTAATACTGATTGTCCTATCTGTGATGTTCTTCATGTTTCACTGTTGCAGTCATTACATTTGGGTTATCTGCCTGCAGGTAACCCTCAGCCGGCCTGAGTACCAGAGTCTTGGATTCCTGCGTCGGTTGCTGTCTTTTCTTCCATGATGTCATGTTGTCAGGGGTATAAAACATGCAGCCGACGCCATTACATCAGTCTTTCTTGCTGCGCAATGCCCGAAGCAGAAGAGTTCGCAAGTGCCAGTCGGCCGACTCCTGAAATTTTCATTTTCGAGTTTCAGAACCAAAGTCTTCAAAAAACCTAAGTACCCCATTGGGGATCCTTTTTCTTGCTCTTAACCGATGTCAGTAAAAGTTAACAATTGTCTTACCTGTGGAAAGCAAATACCTCATAAAGATTTTCATTTGTACTGTATTTTCTCAGCTAGAGTGTCTTCTGTGTGGAGACATGTGTGAATGGGCGTACCTTCATTGAAGGTTGTGCGTCAGGGCCGGCAACTTGGCATGTAAAAATCTACTGCTAATCATTAGCGGACCGGAGATCCGCTGTGGCGACCCCTAACCGGGAAAAGCCGAAAGACACGACAACTGTATTCCTTGCTTAGGCCCAGACCATGATGTCCCTCGCTGTCGGTTTGTGCCTCATTCAACCCCCGAACTATTCGTTGTTGGTCTATTTTTGCAGCAAATTATTTTGGTACTCTGTATAACTATCCAGAAATGGCTTTGGTAAGCCATCCGACTACTGATATTCTGAAAAAATGTAAGGATAAAGACAGACCGCATAGGTCCA
Organism: Protopterus annectens; assembly: GCF_019279795.1. Classification (NCBI taxonomy): domain Eukaryota; kingdom Metazoa; phylum Chordata; order Ceratodontiformes; family Protopteridae; genus Protopterus; species Protopterus annectens. The sequence goes on from NC_056731.1 coordinate 1,854,833,382, forward strand.
AAACTGCCGACAATGCTTCTGTCAAGCTAGTTGCCAGTCCGATGTTACTCAGTGAGGCACTTTTGCAGCCCCCTGATACCCGTTACTTCAGATTCTCAGGCCTCTACTGAGACCCATTTGGAGTCTGGTATGCCGCGAGATGCTTCTTCGACTTTGGAACCTGTGGATGTCTCTACCTTGGATGGGTCCAGAGCCGCTGTGCAGGCACCGGCTTCTAAGAGTGTATTCAGGCCTACAGACTAGCATTTTAAACCGATCCCATCTTCTTCATCCAGGCATAAAACTCGACCCACGCCTAGAAAACCGACGTCCAAACCGCATGGTCAGGCCCATATGCCTAAAAAACAAATGTCGAAAAACAAAGAGAAGTAGTACACCAAGATCCAAAAAAAGTGTTTATTGAGCGCTTTCATTTTTTGAAATAAAAAACTTCATCAGAATAACAAACGCATCCAGTAACCATATATATATATATATATATATATATATATATATATATATATATATATATATATATATATATATGTATTGATCCAGCTTAAAATACCTACCTAAAATTCATTAATGTTAATTGACAACTGCCTAAAAGGTATACCCCCTTCCAGGCAAGAACAAATCAACATTCAGAACTTTTAAAACACTTATAAAAACTTTTTGTGCAAAATATGCAAACCATAAAAAAATACATCATAATATTATAAAAAAAAAAAAAAATATATATATATATATATATATATATATATATATATATATATATATAAAGAAACTATCTGAAACCGTTACTGTTATAAAGTCAGATAGTTCTATATATATATATCCCTCTGCCCTAAGCCTAAGAATGGAGCTTATGGAGATATTGCTAGTAAGTCCTGGTTGTTCAGTGGCATTAGTTCTAAACTGAAATCTCAGTTCTTGCAGTTCTGAAAAGTCATTTAAAGGACCTCCCCTGTCACCCATTACTACATGCTCTAAGATGGTAAATAAAAAACTATGCCCTTCATTATTAAGGACATGTACAGCCAAAGCATTTTTGGGATCTTGTTTTTTGATATCATAGAAATGTTGATATACTCTAGTCCTAAAGACATTAATAGTCTTCCCAATATAAAAGCTTGGACATGAATCACATAGGGCAAGGTAAATTATTGACCTAGTACTACAAGAATACTTCTTTTTATGTAAAAAACAAATGCTTTGAATGGCCGAAAACCTTATTACTTTAATTAGGGGAAGCCAGCCTTCCCCCTCTAAGAGACCTAGAACTGATTTTCCTTCTGATTCTTCTGATCAGGATTCTGATATTTCTGTTTCTTCTGATTACCAGGATTTGCCCGTATCTACCTATGAGGATTCTGATGCAGAGGATTCCATTCCCTCTGCTTCCCCTTCAGAAGATTTTTCTTTTGGTGAAACCCTGCACACTTTTAGGGAGCATTTCTGCTGGGAAAGCCAGGATTACTCTGACTCCAAAAAGAGGTTTAGGGAATTCTTACTCCTTCCTCAACACAGGCCTTTAGCTATCCCTCCTGCTCTGGATATTGTAGATGATTGTTTCTTAGAATCTAGCCTGTCCCCAAACACTTTACCTCCGGCTCCCAGGAAACCTGACAGGTATTACAGAGTACCTGACTCTCACAAGTTCCTCTTCAAGAATACTACTGCGGATCCAGAGACCATTTCCCAAGGTCCAGAAGGCATTAAGGCTACTGCTGCCAAAAATCCTACCCCTTCTGGTGGAGATTCTAGAGCCTTGGACAGATGTGGTAAAAAGGTATACACTTCTGCTACTTTGGCCATTAGGGCTTTAAATTGCCAGTTTCATATGTTAAAATACCAGCAGCATATTATGGGACTACTTAAACAGAAAATTATGTTGATTCCTGACTGTGCTGAACACAAAGAATTACAGAATTTAATGCATTCTGCTGAATAAGTTGGTAAACATACTTTGCAATGTGGTTTTGATTCTTTAGAAGCATCTTGCAGGGCAGCTGTCACTCGGTCTGTACTTAGAAGGCATGCTTGGCTTAAGGAGCAAAACTTGCCAGATCATGTTAAAGTTAAATTACTGGATGCTCCCTTAAACCAAGACCACCTGTTTGGCAACAAAGCAGAAGAAGTCCTCAAAAAGATGGAGGCAAAAGCTAAATCTATGCAAACTGTTAAAAGATTTCCTGCAAGTACAGCCTCCCAGATTTAGTAGGCATTGGCCTTCTAAGAATTGTTCCTTTCCAGTCTCTTCCAGGCCTTCCCAATCCAAACCCAGGAACAGCAGACCACCTAGGTTACAGTCTCAGGCTATGCACAGGCCTAAGCAGTGGTGGGCTTCCACATCCAAAGCAGGAAGTAATAAGATACCCCCCTATGGAAAAATGTCACAATGACTTAACCTTAACCCTTCCAAGCCCTGCTCAACTGCCTGCTCCCTTAGGAAGAAAGCTTGCCCTGCATGCAAAAAACTGGGAACTCATTACCCAGGACAAATGGATTTTAAATATAGTTTTCCAAGGATACAGATTCCACTTCCACACCGTACCAACCACAAACAATTGACCAGACCTACCCCCAAATCAGTGGGCAGAGGCTCAACAGTAGGTTCTCTCTCTTCTAAGTATCAGGGCTATTCAACCTGTTCCAGCAGAAGAAAGGGGACAAGGTTTTTATTCAAGACTTTTCCTGGTACCCATAAAAGATTGCTCCTGGCATCCTATCCTGGACCTCTCTATTCTAAACACCTTTTTGGTAATCCCAATATTCAAAATGCTAACACTTCAACAGCTGCTTCCTATGCTAGGCAAAGATGCCTGGTTGGCAACCTTAAACTTAAAGGAAGCTTACCCACACATCCCAATAAGGGAATCTTGCAGGAAATACCTACACTTCAGGGCAAGCTCCATGCACTATCAGTTCTCTGCACTTCCCTTTGGCTTATCTACTGCACCCATGGTATTCATAAAGTATCTAGCTCCAGCCATTGCATTTTGCAGGCAGAGAAATATTCAAATATACCCATACCTGGACGATTGTCTGATTCAGGCAGAAAGCCAGGACTTGTTATTAAAACATCTGGCATTCGTAAAGAAGCTTCTAACCTCACTGGGATACACCATAAACGAAAATAAATCTCACCTAGTACCCTGCCAACAGATTGTATTCCTGGGAGCAAGCTTGAACACAACTTCCCATATGGCTTTCCTCACTCCAGAGAAACAAGTTTATTTGACAGCCTACTTCAAACTACTAGCCACAAAGACCCAGCTATCTGCAAGGAAAATTCTACAAGCCTTGGGGTTCATGGCCTCTTGCATTCTACTAATTCTGTGTGCAAGACTGCATATGAGGAAACGACAATGGTATCTAAAAAGCCTATGATGCCAACATTCTTAGGACCTGGAATCAATGATTCCTATAATTTCTTGTATAGGGACAGAGTTCCTTTGGTGGGCAGAGGCCTCCTACCACAACAAGGGGCTCCCTTTCACTCTACCCCTTGCCACCCCAACTCTAACAACAGACGCATCAGACTATGCAGGAGGGGCTCACTTGGCAGGGCAGTGCATTCAAGGCAAATGGAACCCGAGTCAGATGCACCTGTATATCAGCCAAAAAGAAATGTTAGCTGTACAGAATTCCTTAACAGCCTTCAAAGACCACATCCTTCCTGGACAATTATTGGTAAAGAGAGACACCAGAGTTATGTGGTACATAAACAAGCAGGGGGGAACCCACTCATACCCTCTCTGCAGACTAGCCATGACTCTGTGGAATACAGCCTTGAGCTACCAAGTGCACCTACAAGCTCAATTCCTGCCAGGCAAGCTAAATTCACTGGCAGATGACCTAAGCAGAAATCTCATGGACCCACATGAATGGAAACTGGAACGAAAAATATTCAACCTCTTGAGGAACAAATGGGGTACTCCAGAGATAGACCTGTTTGCCTCCCCTCAAAACTACCAATTGGACAAATTCTGCACAAGGACTCCCCACACTTAAGCTTGGAAAGTGGATGCCCTGTCCTTTATCTGGGAAAGCCTTTTGGTTTATGCCTTTCCCCCTCCTCTCCTCTTGAAAGTTCTGCTAAAGATCAAACAAGCCATGGACAATACTACAGCCAAGAATCCCACCCCTTCAGATAGGGATTCCAGAGCTTTGGACAAATGGGGTAAGAAGGTATATACCTCTGCGTCTCTTGCTATTAGGGCATTGAATTGTCAGTTTCACATGCTGAAGTACCAGCAACATATTATGGAACTTATTAAACAAAAAGTGGCAACCTTTTCAGACTGTGCACAAAATAAAGAATTGCAGGAGCTTATGCACTCTGCAAGCCAAGTCAGCGAACATACTTTGCAGTGTGGCTTTGATGCCCTAGAAGCATCTTGCCGGGCAGCTGTCACTGGCTCTGTACTGAGAAGACATGCTTGACTGAAGGAGCAGACCTTACCAGACATGTCAAATCAAAGTTACTAGATGCTCCTTTGAATAAGGACTGTTTGTTAGGCACCAAAGCAGAAGAGGTTCTTAAAAATATGGAAGAAAAAGCTAAGTCTATGCAGACTGTTAAAGAATTCTTACAAGTGCAACTCCCTAGATTCAGTAGGCATTGCCCTTCAAAACACTGGTCCTTTACAGCCCCCTCCAGGCCTTCTCAAACCAGACCTAGGGGAAACAGACCACTCAGACTTCAGTCTCAGGGTATGCAGAGATCTAAGCAATGGAGTGCCTCCACCCCTAAAGCAGGGAGTGGTAAGCCACCTCCTTATGAAAAAAGCTCACAATGACTTCTTTACTCCACTCCCCAGCCCTGCCCAATTGCTTGTGCGCTTAGGAGGAAAACTCCATGCATAAAACTGGATGTCCATCACTCAGGACAGGTGGGTCCTCTACATTGTATCCCAGGGGTACAAATTATATTTCCATTCACTGCCAACCCCAAGCAGATTTCCAGATATTCCTCCAACCAGTGGGCAGAGGCTCCAAGCAAGTACTTTCCCTGCTCAATATCGGAGCTATTCAGCTGGTTTCAGTAGAACAGAGGGGTCAAGGATTCTACTCCATACTCTTCCTGGTACCCAGGAAAGAGGGCTCTTGGTGCTCAATCCTGGATCTTTCCATTCTCAACACCTTCCTGGTGGTACCAAAATTCAAAATGCTTACCCTGCAATAGCTTCTTCCTATGCTAGCCAAGGATGCCTGGTTAGTCACCCTAGACTTAAAAGAAGCCTATCTGCATATCCCCATAAGGGAATCATGCAGGAAGTATCTACATTTCGGGGCAAGGTCTATGCATTATCAGTTCTCTGCACTTCCCTTTGGCTTATCTACTGCACCCAGAGTATTCACAAAATGCCTGGCTCCAGCCATTGTATACTGCAGGCAGAGAAATATCCAAATTTACCCATACTTGGACGACTGCCTGATTCAGGCGAACAGTCAGGAATTGCTGCTGCAGCACCTGACATTTGAGAAAAACCTTCTCACTTCCTTGGGGTACACCATTAATGAAAAGAAATCAAAACTGGTACCCAGTCAAAAGATTGTTTTCCTGGGTGCAAGCTTGGACACAACTTCCCAGATGGCATTCCTCACTTCAGAAAAACAAGTCCATCTGACAGACTACTTCAAACAAATGGCCAACAGAACCCAGCTATCTCCAAGAAAAATACTGCAAGTCCTAGGGTTCATGGCTTCATGTATACTGCTGATTCCATATGCAAGACTGCATATGAGGAAATGCCAATGATACTTAAAAAGTCTTTGGTGCCAACATTCTCAGGACCTGGAAACAGTCATTCCTATCATACCCTGTCTAAATACAGAGTTCCTCTGGTGGGCAGAAGCATGCAACCACAACAAGGAACTGCCATTTACTCAACCCCAAGCCACCCAGACCCTAACCACAGATGCTTCAGACTATATCTAGGGGGCACACATGGACGGAATATGTATTCAGGGCCATTGGAGCCCAAGTCAAATTCATCTGCACATCAACCAAAAAGAGATGCTAGCTGTACAGAATGCCCTGACAGCTTTCAGATCCCTAATCTTTCCAGGACAACTGCTAATACAAACAGACAACACCACAGTTATGTGGTACATCAACAAGCAGGGGGGGACTCATTCCTACCCACTCTGCAGGCTAGCAATGGCCCTGTGGAACACGGCCTTGGATATTGAAGTCCATCTGCAAGCTCATTTCCTGCCGGGCAAACAAAATTTACTGGCAGATGACAAGCAGAAATCTCCTAGATCCACACAAGTGGCAATTGGAGCACAGTACCTTCAACCTTCTGATCCTGAAATGGAGGACCCCAGAGGTGGATCTCTTTGCCTCCCCCTACAACCAGCAGCTCAGCAAATTCTGCATCAGGAATCCTCACAGCAGGGCCTGGAAAGTGGATGTCCTGTCTTTTCAGTGGGTAAATCTCTCAATCTATGCCTTTCCCCCCTCTGCCCCTCCTTTCAAGAGTATTACTCAAGATAAAAAAGTCAGACCAAGTACAGTTCTGATTGCCCCAGACTGGACATGCCAGCACTGGTACCCACTTCTGCGCAGTCTGACATTGGTGCCACCCTGGCACCTACACCAGAATCCAACCCTTCTCTTTCAGCAGGAGGGACAGATTCTGCATCCACAACTGCAAACCCTAAATCTTGCAGCCTGGCTTATTCCTTGAATTCTCCCACAGTGACCTTAAGCATACAGGTTCTGGACGTCATTCTTGAAGCCAGAAGACCCAGTACAAGAAAACCCTATGATGGTAAGTGGAAAAGGTTCTGCTCATGGATTCAATCTAAAGAAGAGGACACAACACTGCCCTCCCTGCCTCCTATCCTGGATTACTTAGCAGATCTACTCCACAAAGGCCTGTCCTTCTCCTCCATTAAGATACATGCCTCAGCCATTTCTGCTCATTACAACACTGAGCCACCTCTCTTCTCACACCCTCTTATCAAACACTTCCTGAGAGGGGCAAACAACTTAAGGCCACCAAGGAGAGCACCCACCCCTGCTTGGGACCTTAACTTTGTTCTGGAAAAGCTCATGCTTCCCTCCTTTGAACCTGCTGCATCAGCAGAGTTAAATTCCTCTCTTGGAAAACAGCCTTGTTTCTAGCCATCACTTCAGCTAGAAGAGTTTGTAAGCTACAAGCACTGATGGCTGTGGAACCCTTCATTATTTTCCATGCTGACAGGGTTTCCCTCAGGACTAACCCTTCCTTTATGCCTAAAGTGGTGCCCAGTGTGGCTCTCAATCAATCCATCCATTTGCCAGCCTTTTTCCCTAATCCTAAAAATAAAGGGGAAAGGATCCTGCACTCCTTGGATATGCACAGACAGCTCAGATTCTATCTTGATAAGACAAAGCCCTTCAGAAAATCTGACCAGCTACTAATCAGCTTTGCAATGGGGCAGAGGGCAAGGCCATTTCAAAACAAACTATTTCCAAATGGATAGCACATTGCATCCATTTCTGCTACAAGCAGCATGGGAAACTAACCACTCAGGGGGTCAGAACACATTCCACTAGGGTAACATCTACCTTTACAGCATTTCTCAGGGAAGTCCCTACCAGGGACATCCTGGAGGCTGCTACCTGGAGTTCTGTACATACCTTCACCAGGCATTACCACCTGCCTATCTTTTCTAAATCCAGGGCAGGATTTGCTACAGCAGTCTTGCAAGGCATACTAACCAGTCCTAACTCTTCTTGATTGCCTCCACCCTTCTTCAGCTTTGGGAATCCACCCGTGTGTGATGACTGCAACGGTGAAACATGAAGAACATAGTACAGTTGTGTACACTTACCATAAATGTAGATGTTCGAGTGTATTTACTGTTGCATTACTACTGGTTTCCCTCACTCCAGCCCCCCCTCTCCTATCTATGGCTATTATTAACCCCTTCTGGTGTATTGGTAGTGGTATTTACTTTTTACTGGTGGAGTTTTCCCCACCATAACCTAGCTCCCTATTTGGGGGGCTTCTTACATTTGGGGCAAGAAAAACTGATGTAATGGCGTCGGCTGCCTGTTTTTATATCCCCGATGACCTGACATCAGTCCTGGAGCAACAGCATCCGACACAGAAATACTAAGTCTCTGGTATTTAGGCCGACTGAGGGCTCCCTGCAGGCAGATAACCCAAGTGTGATGACTGCAACAGTGAATACACTCGAACATCTACATTTATGGTAAGTGTACACAACTGTACTTTATGTATACTGTGACAGTGAATACACTCGAACATCTACATTTATGGTAAGTGTACACAACTGTACTTTATGTATACTGCGACAGTGAATACACTCGAACATCTACATTTATGGTAAGTGTACACAAGTGTACTTTATGTATACTGCGACAGTGAATACACTCGAACATCTTCATTTATGGTAAGTGTACACAACTGTACTTTATGTATACTGCGACAGTGAATACACTCGAACATCTACATTTATGGTAAGTGTACACAACTGTACTTTATGTATACTGCGACAGTGAATAGACTTGAACAACTACATTTATGGTAGGTACACAACTGTATTTTCCTACTTCCCTGGATCTGGGTGAGTCTTGGAACCAAAGCATTGACGCCGAATCTGGGGGCCAGGGTCCACTCCGATGTTGTTGGAGCCGTCATTGCTCCTCAGAGCTTTGGCATTAGACAGCTCAGATCTGACTCCCTCTTTGAAGAATGGGTCTGGGCAGAGTCAGGACTTGACTGCTTTGGAGGTTTCAGCCTTGGTGTGACCTGCCACTGCTTCTCCCAGTCTGTTTACCTTTGAGGTAGTGGAGAGGGCTTTCTCTCGACTGAGAGATTCGATTACTCTCTCATCCTTGGATCCTACATCTCTTCCTCCTTCCGATTTGAACTCTGATCATATCAGACCTACTCCACAGAGACAGCTGGTACCATCTAACATCCAAACAGTTCCGCTCAAGAAACATCCCCCTCTTTGGATACTTCCCCAGATTATCCCACTGAGGAGGTTCCCCAAATAAGAACATGCAAAAGGAGGCACACAGATTTCCCCTCTGGAGTCTCTCATTGAGGATATTGACTTTGATGAAGGGGAAGTGTCCACCCAGGTGTTCACCTGATGACATTCCATTTGGAGAAATTCTAGAATTTCTTAAGCAAAAAAGGTGGATGGTCTTCAGATACCCCCTCCCCAGAGTAGTCAACTTTTCTGGAAGCTTTTGTTTCTGGCTCTTCAACATCTTGGATGAATTTCCCAGTGGATGAGCTTGTCGATTTTAATCTCCCACCTGGCATAGGAGGAACTGGACTTTGTTGAGCCAATTCTCTGACACCCAGAAAAAATGTTGTCACCACTAATGGACAGACCATTTTGGAGCAAAGGAGTCCCTGTGGATGCTATGACTGTGGCAGTAGCCAGAAAGAAAGAACTAGTGGAACAGACTTCCTCTGTCCATCCCCCTAATAGAGAGTACAGGGTATTGGAAAGGTTTAGAAAACATATATTTGCTTGAGCAACCTTTGCTTTAAGGTCTCTGAATTATTTAGCACACTTCACAAGATTGCAGAGGGATTTTACCAAGAAACTCTCAAAATCCCTCTTGGAGTCCATTTCTATAGAGGACTGCAAGAGATAATCTTCACAGCTGACCACTCTTTTGTCTATTTCCAATCCATGAGAAATATCCCATGCTGCGGAGGGTACCTCATGGATGACTGGTTTAGGCATAGTCATTAGAAGACATGCCTGGATGCAGTTATGCGACTTTGTGGAGCCTTTCACGTCTTTTTTTGTCAATACTCCCATTGCTGGAATATTGCTGTTTGGCCCTTCTGTAAAAGAAATGCTTTATTGGAGTGAACAGGCTGGAAAGACCCTGTCTGCCATAGGGATATGCTTTTCTACCCCTCAATGACCCTTTTCCTGGAATCAAAGATGAGGTAAGAAAATGTGGCTCCATAAATCCCAGGGATGTTTTCAGGATTCATGCTGGGACAACTCCTCCAGAGGCAGAGGGGGGAGTTCAAATGGAAGACACCATCCTTACAACAGGGGAGGCCTGCAAAACCAGGGTTTCTGAGACTCTTTTTTAGATAGACCCTTTCAGCACTCCCGAAGAGTTGCCCGACTGCCACTTCCGGAGTTAGTCGGGGGGGGGGGGGCACTTGTCTTTGCACCCAGATGCCTGGGCTTCTTGGGTGTTAAAAATAATATCCAGAGGATATTTCATACCATTTATCCAGATTCTCCCAAAGAAAAGAAGAAAGCTTCCCTTAGTAGCGCACTGGGTGAAACTGCACAAGTGTGATGGTAACACATAAATCCCTAAACACACCATTAGGAAAGCATGCCAGAACAATATCCACACTGCAAGTTGCACATCTTGCCAAGGCAACATCTGAAAGGAGGAGACAGCTTGCGAGACATGTGCCATACTTGTTATTCCATTGTCCGAAGACTTGTAAGGCATCCCAAGAATTCCATAACCTCTAAAGACTGATTATGCAATTTTCACTATCAGACCCATAAGGTGTGTTGCTATAAGTTTACAGATAACTGTAGTATCTCAAAATTTTGCACAATCTGTCTGTGAAGAATAACACATGCAAGTTGGGATTAGCAGGGTAGTATGTATGTTGCTGAATGTATAGCAGCACAGAGGGAATCTATATGCATGGTGCAACACACACACACACACACACACACACACACACACACACACACACACACACACACACACACACACACACACACACTGGGATACCCACCATGGTAATACACAGGCTGAAGACTCATGCCTTGTCTTTGGCTGCCCCTGTCTTAGCTCTATAGTATTGTACCCTAGAACTGGTGGTGGTGCCCTGTGTAAGATGGGGCACATTACAGGTCTGTAAAGTGGCATGTGCTGTGCTTCAGGAACCATCAATTTGGGTCTGAGACTGGCATCAATAACAGCTCTATTTGCACATTGCATCACAACACTATAGATGACAGAGTGCTGTGGAGAGGATGTACAAGAAGAGGTCTCCCCATTTGCAATGGTGACATACTCACTGTACAGGTCAAGACACATTTGGACCAGGAGGTATTGAGGCACTAGTCCAGCACAGCTGAGACAGTCTGCTCTGAAAAGAATGCAATCAGTGCCACACTGTCTCTGTGTTCAGCAGGTGCTGCCATGACTTGATTATGCACCTGGTCTAGGCTCTCCAGTAATACCTAGATGTGGTGTGCATCCTGGTCAGTTTCCCTCGTGGAATCACAGACCTCTGTGTCATGATGATATTCTGCCAGATCATGTGCCTGTTCCAGCAGCCATACACCTTCTGAGATGTATCCATGCATCTCTGCCACCTAGCACATGCTGTCTGATGGATGCCTGCTGTCTCCTGTAGAGCTGCTTTACCACCACTATTATACTCATATGGGGACAGTTGGCCAAGGTCATGATCATGACCAGTAGTTGATGCTCCATGACTTTGAAGTGCTTTGAGTTCACTGTCCTTTGTGTTGAAGGAAATATCTTGTACGAAAGGACTGTCACTCGTGGGTGTAGACGAAGTAACCCCCAAATGCAGTGTCCTATGTTTTATTGGCTGTGCTGCATCTCTGTACCACATCATGCCCTGTAACAGGATCAGATGAAGAGTCCTAGGAGGATACAGGAAGAGGACGAGCTGCAATGACAGAGACAGAAATGCAAGCATACATTACAAGAAATATTTAAAACAAGTTTGAAAGGCAGAAAAAAAACTGCACTGCGCACTACTGTAATGGTATGCATGGATCATCTTTGTATTAATGGCCTGACAGCATGAGAAGAACCTGTAATATAGGACATGTGAACATCAAGCCACCTAAAGAAACATGTAGGCTGATATGACATATAAGAACACTTACTTGGCATGTCATCTGATGATGCAACAGGTGTTCTGGGGTGTGATGCTGCGGATAACATGATGGGACACATTAATCTGTCTAACATATGCGTTAACTCATTCCCTCCAGTACAGCTCTTTTGAGTGTGTACCTTTAACTCCAAGTGGGTGTGGCTTGAAACTTTAAAAAAGTGAAGTTTTCACTTTACAGTTCAAAATTCATATCTCTGGAACCGTAAGTGTTACTAGAAAACTGTAAATAGCAATTTAATCTTTACAGTAGTGGCATTCATTCAGTTTGATGTTTTAAACTGGATTTTATTAGCCAAAATAAAGGCAGTGAATATAATTTTCTAAAGTTGCATAAACAGATTATGATATTTCAGTAACCATTCAAGCAAGACACATACTTCCAGCAGTATTTTCTTCATACAGCTGTGAGCTTTCATACGAGTCTATGCAGTTCTGCCTGTGTTACCTGAATGTTGAGATACTTAGAGAAATATGAAAATTATTACAATACAAATAATATCCAGTATCTCTTTAGCTGCATTAGACAGAAAAGAATATCAATACAATGTGTTTACCATCGTGTATGCTTTAAGATGAAATTGTCTGATACCTTGTATGTGCCATTGTTTTGGAATTATTAATGTAAATATGAACAAGCAGTATTTGATGTCTAGAGGCATCAGTAAGAGGTTTCTGCAGAAACATCTGGAGGTGCACTCAGCTGTGTAATGAGTTAATGTGATTTATGTAGAGATGGTTACAACATGACATACCTCTATATCCTAGGGATGCCAACCTCACTGCCATCACCTGGTATATGGCAATGGCTACACCATCATGAACATCGGATGGTCTGCTGGATGCAAAGACGCAGATCAGGGCAATGTGCTTACATCAGATGATATGCATGAATATCACCCAACATATATGACATGTATATCTCACTTCAATGTTACAAAACCATATGCATGAATATCATCTAACATATGACATCTATGTCTCACTTCAATGTTACAAAGCCATATGTATGTTTCACGGAATCTACATACATGGATAGAAACACACACACACACACACACCTCTCATGAGAAGTGCTGTTTGTTTAAGAGGATGAAACTGCTCTACTGAAAAACAGCACTGTGGAGAGGTTGTGCGTTGTACTGTGGATAAGTAAGAGAAATACAGCACAGTCATGTATTTAGCAAAACACACACCACTGGTATCACATATGCAACAGGCATTGTAGCTGTACCAGATGATGGGCTGTGTTGACACAAATATTGTGTTATGCTCATGTATCCGTGTGTTGAAAAATATTGACATAAATGTCATGTATCATGTGTGTTGACAAATATTGACACAAATGTCAGGCATCACATGTGTTGACAAATATTGACATGTGTTGACAAATATTGACATAAATGTCATGTATCACGTGTGTTGACAAATATTGACATAAATGTCATGTATCACATGTGTTGATGCATATTGACATAAATTTCATGTATTACATGTGTGCTACACATTGATCCAACCTATGACAATTTTGCTGTAACAAACCTAGTCTGTCTGCACTTGAACCTCTACAGTTTGAACATCCACTGAATGTACCTGTAGTGTACAATGTTAGGTAAATAACGGTATGACAGTAAGCAGCAGTGCCATGAAATGATGCTGAGGCAATAACAAGATACTGATCACACTAACAGTATGGAGACACTCACCTGCTGATCCCTCCTTTAGTTGTGAAGTATTCAGACCTGTGCATATTAATGCAAACAGCATTACAAATGCTGTTTGGATTGCTCTGTCTGTACTTCAGTTGTATCAATACATGTAATTAGACTTATGTTCATCATCCTCACTCTGTGTGGATGTGTGTGCATGGTTCTACTCTGCTGCTTTAAATCAAAAACAATACACAAATATGCATGCTACAGCAATATGCAGTGATTGTCTCAATGCACAACCATGTAATGGAAAGAAAGACATACATATTCGGTCTGGAACTCCAGCTTCAATCCAACCACCAGGGATGCATCATTCCCTTCTTGCTCTATGCAGTGAGGCCACAAATATTGTGATCTCCTCTGGGTGGTCAGTGGTGGTTCACCACTGGTGGCATCCCTAGAAGGATCATGTCTGAACACCATCATCTCCAGGCATCATAGGATCAGTTGTGGCCTCCAACTGCATTGATTATGTTGGTGAGGTCAGTCCACATTTCATGTCTCCAAACCATATCACCTGTATGGCTTAAGAGTACCTGTCCCTGTTGCTGGAGAGATCAGTTATGATGTCATTTTCCTGGGAGAGACATTGTCACCCCTGGTACATTTGGCCTCTGCAAGACAGTGATAAAACATGATAATATTCCTGCGTGAGCCCATTTATGTGGTTGATTTTGTGAACAGCATATATCAACATAAACAGTATGCATTCCTGTGCAATGCAAAGGTCTGTATGACACTGTCTCTGATGAATACTAGCATGACATATGAAAATACAATAATGCCATCATACATAACATATATAAAATGAACATAACTTGTAATATTGTTACAGCTCGTGAGTGGGATTAGAATGCCTCGCACTGCATATATGGAGACCAAAGACAACAGCATCATGCCACAGGAGTCTATTTGCATTTCACATTAAAATTCTACAGCAAATAATGATTCAAAAACTTAAGGAAAATGTCAGAAAACCTCAGGATCTGTAGGCAGGCCGCAGACAGTTCGGATCCTTAGTATATTGAGCCAGTAGTTATAACACATTTGTTAAGAAGCATCATTAAAGAAATATCCATAACAGCAACAACACGTTTTTAACATTTTAGTAAGAAACATAAATTAAGAAATATCTGTAATATCAACATCACATACTGTGGATATGGATATTGTCGAAATCAGTAGGTTTCCATAGTTGCATCACAGAGTGCAAGGAATTACCATTAAGAAATGGGTAAGATCCGTAAATCATTCTTGATATACTATTAACATTTATAGTACAAGTCTGTTTATACAAGTACATATGGGATTGAAATCACTCATTTAAAGTAGCAACACCGGTATGCGTAAAGTTCAAAACAACATTACTCCAGTAACATATAACAACATCTGTTAAAGATAACATTTTGAGTAATAATTAATTTAACCAGGTACCTTTGGAAATGACTGCCGTGAAGGAATATACTGATCACAAAAACAGAAATGCTACCAATTGCCAATGTACCTCTCATTCCAAATCACAGAATCAAAGTGCACCTAATGTGCACCCACCTTTAAGTACCACTTGCACCATACATAGTTAATGAGGTTCATTAAAATTCCAGTTTTTGGAATCCCATTTGCCCACCTCTGTGTAAATTGACTTCATGTGCCATAACAATCAGGTATTCTGCAGAAATACGCAATAGGTATCGATAAACGGTACCATCTGTGGCACGTGCCCGTTATCTTCTTCCAGTGATCTGATAACGTGACATCAGTGTCACTTTCAAGTATTGATTTTGATACATTTACTGATCAGACCATTGCTAACTGCAAACTGAGTGGTACCTCAGTGAGCATTTCTCTGTGTTTGTATTTTCTAGACGTCTTCAACCTGAGGATCATGATGGCTAGTTTGAGGTGACTGAGACATGTCCATCCACCCAACTGGACTGGTGAGGAGATGACACAGATGTTGACTACTTATGCCAGATTGGAACAGAGGATGAGATCCAGACCCAGGAACTTCAAAACGATAGATGTATGGAACCGGATTGCAAGGGAGCACCAAAGGAGGATAGGAATCTACTGCACCGAAGTGCAGGTTTGCCACCACTATGACGAATTGCATCAGATTGATGTGAAGGATCTATGATGGGGGGGGGGTGTTGCTGAGGTGTGGAGGCAGCCTGTAGATCCCTACAGTAAGTGTTAATATTCTACACATACCTCAGCATTCCTACACATTTTATAGATCTTTCTTTGTCTGATATATATCAGATGACTGTTTTTATAACCATTTAGTAGTTGCTGTAACAATAAGATCATGGGGATTATTAAATGGACTTGGTGAATACTGTCCTATTAACTGTGGGGTTGATTCCCATGCTGTTCATTTATCTAATAATGTGTATAATATCCATAATTATCACCTTTGCAGATGTACATATGTTTTACAATATCCAACGACATAATTTCACATAGCCTCTCTTGTCATGCATCACTGATGCCTATAGCGCCTAGGCTGTCGATGACTGAGCAGTTTGTAGTTTTCCATTATAGTACCACAGTCTCGCCTACCACACCATTATGTGTTGGAATAAAACCACATGCATAACTTCTTTAATTTATTCATTTATCCTAAGAAAGTACACAGACACATTTATATAAGCTAAAAATGAATGCCTGTCTGACTACTTACACATATCTTTTCATTTATATGTTGATAGTTGTCATTTCTGTACAATAAAATGTCCAGTATGTTTTTGCAGTTTCTGTATTTATCTATTCTCCACAGGACTTCTAATAAACACTTGCAGTACCCTTCTTTAAACTGAAAGCCATGTCGAATATTAGCTTAGCCTGTAAGGCAACTGGCCAGCATGTCTAAATTTTGATATGCTGTGGGTTCCAGTCCACATGGGGGAAACGTATATCTGTAACTGTTATCTTGGTTTAATTCATCCAAAGCATTTTTATGGGGAAGCATATTCCAAAACGTGATATTAATGTTTCTGCTGTGCATCTTTACAGATAAGTCAGTTAGTCATCAAAGTCTTATGAATATGCACATAATCTGTAATGCTCTGATAAAATCAACTTTCTAACAATAGGGTTTGTAGAGCAGTACCTGTTTATTTGGGAATGATGTGTGCTGGCTTTCAGATTGGCATGTAAGAAAACAGGCCAGTATACCAACATTTTGGTGTGCTGTGAGTTCAAATCCAGAGAGGGGGCACACATCTAAAATTGTTATCTTGCTTTAATCTATTTATAGCATTTATTTAGAGAAACATATTCCACTTATTGATATTAATGTATATTTTGAGCATGGTTGTGAAGAACTCAGTTATTTGTCGAATTCCTGTGGACATATCCCAAATCCGCCATTTTCCACTAACGTCAGTTATCTAACTGCAGAGTCAGTATAGCTTGCTACAGACTGTTATATGTCTGAACAATTCTTTGGTTAATATTGTATAACAACATCATCCTCATCATTTGATGGAGTGGGATGGGAAGACTAACAGTTGAAATGGAGAAGAGGGAAAATGTATGAATTTTCTTAGTGATGTCCACTTTTGGCAAGCACTGTCATGGTCCTCACACATACCTTACTGTATCCATTATGTACAGAAACTTATACGGTTCTGTTCACAGAAGTTCTATGCTACATGACTGTCTGAAGCATGTATGCTCCCCATTCCTGTTAATGTTTATGAACACAGTGCTGACATGAAAGAAAGTTTCAGACTGTTTAGCTACATGACCAGCACATGTTCATACTTTGAAATTGTAATGAGAGATCCTTATTAGTAGACCGTCCCCCATCCAGATGATGTTATAAAAGAAGTCTTATAGGTTCATAGGAGGTTATTAGGCTAGCAGCCATAGAGCCTTTACAAGCTTAGCCACATTAATCCCAAGTATCCCCATTTGTTTTTTTTTACGTAGTTTGCAGAATGAATTTATGAACAGAGTGGGTCTGTGATCAACACTGGCTACCCCTGCCCATGAAGGACATGAGTGCCACTCCAGGGGTGAATTTGTGGTCTCCCATCTAATTATCAAGGTTGAATTTGAATAGGGTCAGTGAGGGGCTCTGTTTTATGTGAATAGGAAGTCTATTCCAGAGGAGCAGTAGTCTCTGGGAGAGATATCTGTATTTCCAGTATGTCTGTTAATGTCACAAGATAGATTGAGATCTCTAGAGCTAGTGACTCTTGTGCCATTTGACTTGCAGATGTGTAGCATTTCCATTAGGGCTGGATTGAAGATTACCCTATAGGCCAGGCACAAGTCACCTCTCAGCAACCTATATGATACAGAGTAAAGTGACAGGGCTTTCAGCCTGTCCATGTAGGTCATGGTTTGGAGTCCCTGTGTTTTCTTAGTGAGAAACCTCTGTGGTCTCTCCAGCTGCAGCAGGTGTCTGGTGAGGTACATGCAAAAGGGTGGATTATACTCTATTAGTGGTCTGATGAGGGTCAAGTACAGTGGAGTTATAACATCCCTTGACCTGGATGCTATGCCCTTGCTTATGAGGTCCGCTATGTAGAAGGCTTTCCTTACCACTGTATAAACTTGGTAGAAAAAGTTCAGATTGCTATCAACCTGTGTTCTCAAGACTCACACCACTGGGTTGGAACTCAGGAGGATGCTGTCAATATTGTAATTGGTAGGGAATTCCATTTACCAAGTGAATAGTAATGTATTTTTTGCATTTAGTTTTAGACCATGGCTTTAGCACCAATCATTTGTTTGTGTTAGCCCTTCTTGTAATATATTGATATCATTGGGGGACTCAATAATTGTTCTCAGCTTGCAATCATCAACGAACTTGGTGAGTCTACATTGGCTTGGATTTCTAAGAAGTAGATGCCAAACAGTAAGAGACCAGTACAGACCCCTGAGGTACTCCACTGGTGATGGGTCTACTGGTAGAGGTGGAGTCTCCAATTTTGACAGTGTGTGTTCTGTCAGTGAGCCAATTGGCTACCCTAGTAATGTAAGGGTTAATCTCGATTTGGGATAGTTTCTCAATTATACCAGATGGGGCAATTGTGTCAAAAGCCTTGGTAAGGTCAAGATAGCCTGTGTACACTGTCTTACCTTCATCCATGGCTTTATTGACATTCTCTAAGAAGTTTACCAGGTTTAATAAGCATGATCTACCCTTAACAAAGCCAAACTGGATTGATCCAGAGTTTGGAGGTCACCTATGTCCTTTTTGATAGGGTCTATGATAATTCATTTCATGGCCTTGCAGATGAGGCTGGTTAGACTTATGGGTCTGTAGTTCTCCGGGTCAGTTGATGCCACCCCCCCCCTTTGTGTAGGGAGATTACTGTTGCTGTTCTCCATTCTGCAGGAACATAGCCTGTTCTCAAGCTATGATTAAAGAGAATGCCAAGTGGGTCATCTAGGTTTTGTTTTGTTTAGTAAATAACCTCAGATATTATCTTGTCCCACTGAGGCATTGTTTTTGGCCTTGGTGAGTGCAGAGATAACCTGTTCATTAGAGATACTAAGCAGAGGGCTGGTGCCAGGTATGCTTTGGGATATGGTAGGTGGGGATAGGAGAGTTACATTTGTGTAGAATATGTCAGATGGCAGGTTGGTCTTTTTACTGCATTCAAAATATGCTGTTTCAGTCAAGATGTGTCAGGCAATTAGCTCTTAAGGTTAGAGATTAAGTGTAAATTGTGGTTGCAGATTTGAATCTCATGTCCTCCAATCTGTTTTCAAAGATGTTAACACCTGTTTGTAACACTGACAAATGTATATTATGATTATCTAATGTTCCTCAGAAATAAGTGCCTAGAAACTGTGTTGAGAAATGTCTGTCACTGTTATTTGAGGAATACATTCTCTCTGGAAACTGTGTTGAGAAATGTCTGTCACTGTTATTTGAGGAATACATTCTCTTCTATTCTCAGGTGAGGAGGATCACAGCAGGAACTGAGCCATGTGCAGGCTTGAGTAGCAGTGGAGGGAGAGAGGTATGTGTATTATTTTTTCTGTTTTATGAAATGAAATACATCTTCCACTATTTACAGGCCTTTTTTTCATAATAACATGTACATTGATTAGAATGCTGGAATACCCATCATGCATCTCTAAGGTAAGTAAAATAATCACATGATAGCTGTGCTTACAACTATGATTGGAACAAAAATGTTGAACTTTCATGTAGCATTGGGGCATTGTTTCAGCACACCGTTTCTGAATTGTATTCCACAACCTAAATAACAGGTGGGTTAGTGTATCTCTTACACGTCTTTTTAGCAAGATGTTTTGTATACAACTTGTAATGCTTTTATGGTTTGGTGTATTGGCATGTATGATTGTGTTTTCCAGTGCTTGATCTGTTGTGCATCTCTTACCTCTTCACAGAATGTGTGGGTGCCTGATGTATCAGTGTTTGCAATGCAGTCTGTGTGACATGTCCTTTAGTTCAACATTGGTATTACATCTGCCTCCAACACCTGGAGTGTTTTGGTAAAACACAGTTATAGCCTAGGTTTACTGACCCTTTTGCAGATAGACATTTGATTGTAGCAGTTCATATCAGGTCAACAATGGTATTGCATCTGCCTCCAACACTTCAGGCATTTTAGTAGAAACACAGTTATAGTGTAGGTTTACTGACCTTTCTGCTGATAGACATTTGATTGCAGCAGTTCATACTCAGCAAGCATACTCACGATGTTTTGATTTTTCAGGCTACTGATTGCTAATACTTTTTGGCAGATAATGCATACAGTTGTACACATACAGTACTGTTAATACCAGATATATTAGATTCCCATATGTCACCCACTGTGGTGAGTAAATATATAACACCGTTTTAACTGTTGTATTCATTATGTTGATAATTGTGTTCAGCAAATTATCATGTTACCTGTCTCAGATGTTTGTCATATGTCTTGCCAATTGTCCACAGTGTTGTCACATCACTTTCTCTTCATTTTAACAATGACACTTTGTGGCTGTTCATATAAATCATTGAATGCAGACAGCACAATCTCTTGATCTGAGTGTTCATACAGTCTTACAAAGCTAATGACCAGGTGGGTGTGTCTAAGCCTGTAGAATTGATAAAAAAAAAGAATATTGACGTCCTGTTTACAAATTGGGCATATAGGGCCATGCATTTATGAGATAACTGTCCACTATGGATGCATGTCAGTCACTTTGTAAATTGTCATCATAAGAATATTGTGTTGTGCTATTAAATTCATGGGACTGTTCTGCACGATAGACATTTGCTTTTCTTTTCTCTTATGTTTTGCAGTTAATCTTGACAGAGCATGGGACCCATGGACACTGTCTGATCAGAAGTTGATGACAAGCACATGCCAGGCCACTGCTAGAGTCTTCCAAGGATGATGGTGATAATGATGATGCCAAGGAACCTGGACCTGCTTTTGTCCAAGCCATCATGCCTGCACCCCAGAGGAGACAATGACATGACTGGAATTCAGATGATTATCAGAAGGAGATCCAGGAGGTCATGAGTGAAATGTTGCGAACAAGGGTGAGGGACATAATAGGGTCCTTCTCTAAAGATATGGCACAGACTATGCAGAATTCTTTCAAGAGGATCACTTGTGAGGTCAGGTGAGAGTTTGCGCCCCATAAGCCTGGTCCCTCTGGTATGCGAGTATTGTTTGTGTGCTCCACTTGTGTTATGCTATCAACATGGTGATTGCTGTTTCACTGATTTGACTGTCTATGGAATTTTGTGCATGCTTACCATGTGTCTGTCATGCTTCTATTTTATTGCCTTGTGACAATTACTTCTGTTTCAATTTGTGCAAGACACACATTAACACATTACACTTTTCTCCCACATTCAATTATCCATGCATTGTGGCCATACCTCTCAACCATATCGGATTGCTCACTATTTACTGGTTTTGAGGGCAAAATAATGGGGTGCCACAAATTTCTGAGTGACCCCTTCAATTCCCGATTATTTTTATTTATATTTACTGTTTGTTTTTTAAATTATGGCTGACATCATCATGCATCGCCATCATATCTCGCAACATCTTCAAAGTGCAGGGTGGCATGCGTGATGACATCGGCTTCTTGACGTAGACTGCTTGTTGGACATGGTTGGATTCTGGCAGAGACTTGGACAGTATTACTGTTTTGGCAGGTGGCAGGTGGAATTAGTAGCAGCAGTGAGTGGAGCTAGCCTGCTCTGTGTACAATTTAAGTTCTTCTGCAGAGTCTGCCCAGCACCCACCTGTGTGTGTCTGCACTACAGGGATGAGAAAATTTACTTGTTCCAGTGGCTGGACCTCCTCTTCCAAGTAAGTCAAAAAGAATAAAAAAAGAGGGCGTATGCCTAATTCGGAGATTGGTTTCAGAGAGAGAGAGAGAGAGAGAGAGGAGCTGATCAGACAGATGGATTAGTGACATTGTACAGAGTGCAGAATCTAAAACAAATCTGGAAGTAGTATTGTTTAACTTCAACATTTTATTAAGAACACATGCAAATATGTAATGCAATGACCTGAACATTTACTTTGGCATGCGTGTTGTTGTTAGGGGTATCCATGCATAAGCGCTGATTTTCATTTATGTAATTAATAAAATGCAGAGGTCAACATTACCGTCCATTAACAACTGTATTTATCTGCTGTTTGTTTTGTAAACTGTTACTGTATTGTGTGGTATGTGCACTTTAAATTGCTGGACTCGATTTCCCTGATGGATGGATGTTTGTAAATTGTATTGTTTGTTAACTTATTTTGACTGAGATAAAAGACATTGCTGTAGCTGTACCTAGCAGCAGTTCTTTATGACTGGACTACCTTCAGCTTGTAGTATGTAGATGAAATCATTATCGTACAATAACTGAGCTGTGTAACCCAGAAATATCAGTGCTAGCCTGTAGTAACTAACCATACAGTCGGTTGACGGTCGCCCTTCAGTAGTTTTTCATTGGTTGTTGTTGTTGTTGTCTTTCGGCTTTTCCTGGTTAGGGGTCGCCACAGCGGAACTCCGGTCCATAGTTTTTCATTGATAACAAGTTCAAAATGTATAATATTGCAAGTTGAAAAATATTCTTATTGTATTAAAAGAAGTAGTGGCTTTCATCTTTAGGTGGTGCAGTGAGCCTTTGTTTATTTATTTGCAAGTTTAAGTTGGCATTGTGGTCTTGTTTTGTTATTTGCATTCCCTCCATCAAGAGTTCAGCCCAGAACATAGCAGGATTTGGCTTAAGGCCATGAGTTAGACTAAAACTGGAGAAACGTCTTAGGTACATCAGGTTTTATATGCTGATAGCAAGCAGTAATTTAAGCTGTCTGACAGGGTTGCTGTTTTTGTCTTCTTTCTGGGCTTGTGTAAGTTTCATTGAATTGTATGGTGTTTGTTGAACCCTGCAGAGACAGGAAGAAATATGCAGGTTGTAGTCAACACATTTCTGCATACTTTATTTCCTTAAACTCTAGTTTAGTAATAACCAATGAAACAGGTGGCTAGGCAGTGAAAAGTGCTACACACCTGTTTCATTGGTTATTAGTTTTCGTTTTGACCTGTTTCATTGGCTATTAGCTTTTATTTTGATCTCTTTCATTGGTTATTAGTTTTTGTTTTGGTGCTTTTTTGGTTTACTAGTTTAGTAATACTTCTGACTTGTCTGTATCAGATTACCTAGCTAGTGACCAGCAACAGACATGCATCAGGGACTCTGGCATGTTGCTGAAGATAACTGGAGAACTCTTAGATACATTTATTTTTGAGAGAAAGAAAGAGAGAAAGAGAAAAGGGGGGGGGCTTCAGATTGATGTTACAAGGTTATGTATAGTTGGGTCATTTGGCAATTTTTGCCTAGATTTAGTAGATTGTTGTTTATCCACAGCACTCTTCAACATGAACAAACTTTTTGTATCCCTTCTGCCACCCCTTTTTTCATGAAATCAACATTACAAATGTGTGGGCATATGGGCTGTCCTGTCCAGTATATTTTCTGTGAAATATTATACTTTCTTTCTTGCATGAAACTTTTATTTCTGGTCTGTGCAGAGTTCATAATGGTCAGGTTATCAAATATTTTACCAAATTCTATTTCAGACCAGCATGAGACACTGTTTTATTTCTGTGCTTTCTTATTTTTATTAACATACTACTATCTTTACATTGCAGCAGCTCAAGGAATCTTACAGTAAGGCAAAGCTACCAGATTTTTTTCATTCATTAATTCATTAGTTTATTTATTTGTGCATTTTTAGCAAGTAGAGCACTGACACACATGGTACTTTTATGGTCTTGGCCTGGAAGCACTGCTTGGTTAATTGACTTGTTCAGAGTTGCGCACTACGCAAATGGGGGCTGAGGAAATCAAACCATAGACTATAGAAAGCAGCGCATTAGTAGCTCACAAATGTTAATATAAATAAAACAGTTTTATTCTGGTTATATTTTGTGTTATTTAATATGGATGCAGCAGTTAGTTTATTTTTATAAAAGAACATTGCGTTTTAGTTTTATACAAGTTCAAAGTTTTATACAAGTTCAAATGGTAATATAAACAAAACAGTATATTGTTCTGGTTATATCATATTGTGTTGTTTTTAATAGTGGTGTAGAAGCAGTTAATTTTATTTTTATAAAAGAAATTTGTATTTTATTTTTGCACAAGTTCAAAGTTTGATACAAGTTCAAATGTTAATGTTTGCATTTGCATGTTGGTATCTCACAATTCCGTTAGAGTGGATGGGATTACATAATTGTGTATGCAAATTTTATGTTAATCAGCATACAGATCTTTAGCCAGTTGTACCTACTTTTCATGGGCCTTTGTCCAGATTTTTGATGTTTCCAGGCTGAGAGGTATGATTGTAGTAGTTAACCTGCAGCTAATGCTGTAAGAGGGGGCCTGTAAACATGTATCTTACTGGGGTGAGTGACATACAACATATGTTGTCCATACTCCATCACTAACAGTGTGATAACAGTATGATGTGCCTTAGAACTGTGTTTTGCCATATTAGGTATGTGCATCAGATGGACGTGTCATTCCACATGTATTTTGGATGACAGTTGCCATGATGTGGTATTGTTCATAGGTTCATAGGTAAGTACTAGGCTATCTGCCCATGGGCATTTATAAGCCTAGCCACAGAGAGATGGCTTTCGCCTCCCCATTAGATTAGTAACCTGGGCCTCT
The DNA here is from genome assembly GCF_019279795.1 of Protopterus annectens. Lineage (NCBI taxonomy): Eukaryota > Metazoa > Chordata > Ceratodontiformes > Protopteridae > Protopterus > Protopterus annectens. The sequence goes on from NC_056731.1 coordinate 1,854,858,158, forward strand.
GTCAACAGGGCTCCTGAACTGATCCCAGGGTAGAACTTATGATTACCCATCCACTCATCAAGATTTCTCTTGAAGAGGGTCAGAGAGGAGCTCTGTCAAATATGGATTGGGAATCTATCCCCCCAGCATGTCCTGTTTATTGTTGTACATAGGTTCAAGTCGCTACAATGAGTGGTTCTAAGGGATCTCGTTTTTTTGAGGTGAAGCATGTCCATTAGTTCAGGGTTTGACATGGCCCTATAGTGGTATTGTGTACTATGGGTTGGCAATGCTGACGCCATGTGGGATCATATATAAGTATATCCTCTCTGTGTGCAGTTCTTCTTTTCTAAATGCATCAAACAGAAATGTAGCACTAATATTTACTCAGTGTTACAGATTACACATTCTTTAACAGTACATTACACTGTGGTGTATGTAGCATTTTCACATCCATGATGTATTGAAAATGTTTACACCTTCTACAAATAGCTGTACGCATCAACTGAGTGTACATATGTATGCACATAGTCGGATACATACTGATGCACAATTGTACCTTTGACATGTGAACATTCACTGAGTTACAGCTGATGTGTTGTAATGATGCTCACAGGAGTATCTTCTGCTCCATAATATGCATGGTGGTTGGCATACACCTCTGTTTCCTTGTTCAACACTTGTATGACAGTATATGTGTATGTGCTTATAATTCTTAGCTTGCTTACCTATGCATGTTGATGTGACATAATTGCATCTTACTGTATATGTGTGTTTTGTACATGTCCAGTTCTGTACACATCAACAATCTTTCTGGCCATTTGATACACATTTTTCATTTGGTTAAATGTGTTTCTGTTTGGCTTCTACAGCACCCTGTGTGCTATAGACATGCATTTGCATTGTGTCAATTTACGTTATCCCGCTTTACCCCGATGTGGACCCAGGTTGTCCACCTCCCTTTTACCTTCATATTTCTGTATTATTTTTTGTAGATATGTTTGCCTTTGTTGCAATTACTGACTATTGCCAAGTATTTATTTGACACAGTGAACGTGTGCCAGCTTTATGGTCATTATACAGATTCAGGACATCTGCACACAACTTGCTGGCTAACGCTTGCGATACATCCTTGTTCTCATTATACTTGTGTATTACCCAGTGTCATTTTTTTTTTCAATTCTATGTTATACAGGTAAATATAAATAAAAATAAAATAAGCAATTCATTGATGACCTACAAAGGCTTTATAGAGATCCGAGAAACAAAGAAAAAGGAATAGAAACAGCACAAATAAGAATAAATACGTATATTTTTGTGAAGTATTCATGAAGAACCAATTAAATGTAACAAAGATGTCAAATGTGTAGAAAAATCAAAAGAAACAGTAAGGAATGCTAATGTAGAGGATATGAAATAGGATGCAGTAACAGCCAGAAAAATTGAGACAGAATTAAAAAAAGCTCCTAAATGGAAAACTACATGCCCAGATATAGAACCTAACTTCTGGCTTAAGATATTAACATCTTTAAACAAATATTTAGGCCTGAATTAGACTTACTTACACGTGCACTCCGAATAGACACCAGGCTGGTTAATAACAGGAAAAATAATACTCCTTAAGAGTGAACCTGCAAACCAACCTGGGAACTATAGACCAATACATTTTCTTCCAACAATATACAAATTATATACTGGAATTGAGGCAGAAAGAGTTTATAGTCAGCTAAAAAAAATCAGTGATGGAAATAAAACAAAAAGGTAATAAAAGAAAGTCATGTGGAACAAAGGATCATTTGTTGCTAAACAAGCCATAATAGAGAGCTGTAAAAATGGAAAGCAACTAAACATGACATGGATAGATTACAAAAAAACATTTGACAGTATCCCACATTCATGGATAAAGGAATGCTTAAAGATATATGAGATACACACTACATGATCAAGTACATTGCATTATCTGAGAATCAGTGGTAAATCACTTTGCAGCTAAGTTATGACAAAGAACAAATTATCGTCACAGGGATACAAATTCACAGGGGAGTATTCTTTGGTAATTTTTTCTTCACCACTGTTTTGTCTTTCTCTTAACCCATAAAGCTGTTTGCTTAGCAGAATAGGTTATGGTTACAGTTTAACTTCCAGAAACCAACCATTTTTAAACACATTTCATCTACTTTTTGTTTATCAGTTGAAGAGATGAAAGCCCAACTGCAAATGGTAAAACTTTCTCAGATGATATAAGACAGACATTTGTTTTTGATAAGTGTGCAAAGGGAATATTTTAAAAGAAAAGCTGTAGCACCAAACAAAATATCAACCTGGGGACAGAAATGTGATATAAAGGAACTTGAGCAGGAGCTGGTGTATAAATATTTGGGAATATATGAAGGGTCAGCAATAAAACATAAATAAATAAGGATAAATCTCAGTAAGGAGTATTTCAGAAGACAAAAACTAATAATAAAATCTGTCTTGACATCTAGGAATAAAGTCCAAGCTTTACATCCATTTACTCTTCCTGTTCTGACAGCTTTGACATGACTGACTGGCCCCCAAAACTATTAAATCATCTGGGCATGAATATGAAAACAAGAAAAATGTTTCTTGCTTATCAAAGGATATTTAAAAACTAGCACATACCAAGACTGTGTATCTCTCACTTTGAAGGATTTGTGGGCCTCCTTGCAATTGACTGCATGTATAGCTGCAGTTGTGAGACTGCATACGTATCTGCTGACCTCATCATAGCCAAATATAGAGAAAAATTTAAAGCAAGAGGCGAAGAAGTCTAAGGTGACATCTTTGTTTACTTCAGCAGAAGCACTTCAGAATAAATTGGCAATGGAAATAACCCAGAAATAGACAAAATCAGACAGCAATTGAAAGTGGCAAAAAAGAAAGGATATAAGGAAAAGGACCAGAAGAGAAGCAAAGAAAATTGGAAAGACAATAAATATAGTGGCAAGTATGAGATCTTCTGGAACAATGTCATAGCCACCAAGATTTGATACAGGAATGGTTAGTGAGAGGTGAATTGAAATCAAAAGAAGAAAGGCTAATAATGGTAGTTCGAGACAGTGGACTATGTACATGGTGGTTCATGAAGTCTATAGAAAAAGTGGGAGAAGCAGATGGAAAAAGACACATGGAGTTTCTGTAAAACAGAACTGGAAACAGTTGCACATCTTGTTGTTAGGTGTAATACACTAATGGCAGAGAGCCCATATACTGAAAGGCACAATAATGTAGCAAGAATATTGCACTGGGTATTGTTTAACACGACAATATAGAAATATCTGAGAAGCATTAGAAATATGAACCACAAAGCATTACAGAGAATGTGAAGTTTATATCATATAAGATCACCCATTACCAGCAGTTCAGAAAAATAGATGCAAGAAAACCAGACATAGTGGTCTAGAAAAAGGACAAAAGTAGCACTGATCATAGACATTGCTACACCCAGTGATTATAGTGTCTTACGAACAGTAAGACACAAAGTCATAAAATAGCAGGCTTTGCAAGCAGAAATGAGAGCAATGTGGAATAAAGATACCCAGACAATTCCATTAGTAGTAGGAGCAAAGGACTAATAAAAACGAATCTACACTTCTACTTAAATGTGCTACTAATACATGTAGCCCCTCATGAACTGCAGAATGAGGCAATTCTGAGCACATTGAAGGTCCTATTATCAAAGATGGAAACAATACTAATTTCATGAACTTTAGTCATACCCCAAATTAGGAATGGGGGTCCATTCCTCGTGGTATTAGAAATCCAAACCCCTTGGTGAAATAAAACCTACTATGTATTAATATGTGATGTGTGACTGCACATATTTGTTACAGTTGCACATGAAAACTGCAGAGCTACTTTGCTGTAGCAGTGGTTTAGGTTTCCATAGGTAGCTGTTACTTGTTTGCACCACACTTGACACTATTCTAACACAGGTGTACAGTATCCATGTGTATGTCATACACGTGTGACACATTACCTCATTTGGCATGCCTGTACATGGTCCTTTATTCATAATGTTACAAGTAGTAGTATAGCTACCATGTATTGGCCACAGTAGGTTTACAACAGTAAATGCGTAGTGCACATTACTGTTTCAGATACCACTGTGCATGTCATACTAGTGATGCTTGCTGTAGTATATAAGGGATGGTAGACATGTATATGTGTGATGTACATGCAGTGGCCCTGATTAATATCCACATGTGGCTTGTGGTGTTCTAGCCTTCAACAGCATGTACTTGCAATTTCTATGTTTATGCAGTGGACAACCATAAGGCATTCTTTAGTTACATCCATAACCTAAAAGGAAAGGTTCAGATTTGTGCCGAACTGGTAGTTAGTGATACCACATATACCGAGCCTGTGGACATTGCTAACCTGTTACCTGACAGGTTCTGTGAAAACTTCACTGCCCCTTCCCTGCCACATTTACCCCAAGACATCCTTACCACCTGTTCTCTACCTTGTATCTCCAAAGAACAGGTCATGAATGCCCTCGCTAAGGTAAAAAACATGGCATTCATGGGACCTGTTAACATCCCAGGCTGTATCCTACATAGGCTCAAACAAAATTTAGCAATTCCATTGGGTACTCTTTTTAATCATAGTCTAAGCACTGGCTTTGTCCCAGCTGAATGGAAAAAGGCCACCATTATCCCCTTGCACAAAGGTAGTGCTTCCACTGACCTCAGGAACTATAGACCTATTAGCCTGACTAGCCTTATCTGCAAGGCCATGGAAAAAATCATCATGGACATTATCAACAAAGACATTGATAACCTCCAAACACCTGACCCTACTCAATTTGGATTTGTCAAAGGGAGATCATGCCTGTTAAACCTAGTGGACTTCTTCGAGACAGTCACCAAGCCCCTTGATGAGGGGGAATCTGTACACACAGCCTATCTAGACTTAGTTAAGGCTTGTGATATTATCCCCCACTCAACCATAATTGACAAATTTACCCAGCTAGGTATCAACCAGTATATCATTATATGGGTCACTAACTGTCTCACTGATAGAACCCATATAGTCAAAATAGGGGAATCCACCACCAACAGCAGACCTGCAACCAGTGGTGTTCCACAGGGATCAGTCCTGGGACCTCTACTGTTTTGAATCTATTTCTCCAAAGTGCAAGCTAAAACTAAAGGTCTGTGGCTGACAAAGTTTGCTGATGGCTGCAAACTGGAAAAGGTCGTAGAATCTCCAAACAATGTCAACATCCGAGGGTCTTACACTAACACATGACTGGTGCAAAAGTAATGGCCTTAAACTCAACACAAATAAATGTATTATCATCCCTTTTGGTAAGAGTGATGTTCCTACTAATTACTAGATCAATAACAAGACCTTAAGTATGCACTCAGTGGTGAAAGACCTGGGCAAACAGGTTGACAGCAACCTTACCTTTCATCACCATGTCTCCACAGTGGTAAAAAGGGCATTCTGTATTACTCATCTCATAAGTAAGGGCATTGCCTCGAGAAAAAAAGCTATAACCTTCCTGTACTCTTCCCTAAACAGGCCAATAATTGAGTATAATGCCCCTTTTGTTATGTACCTCTCCAAGCACCTGCAATAACTGGAGAGACCACAAAGGTTCCTCACAAGGAAAATTTAAGGTCTTCAGCATCTATCCTATGAGGACCATCCGAGATCACTGTCACTGTATTCTGTTTCATACAGACTACTCAGAGGTGATCTCTGCCTTGCATATAAGGCAATGTTTGACCCTGCTTTATTGGAAATGCTGCATATCCATAAGTCAAATGGCACATGGGTTACTCGCTCTAATGGCCTTAACCTGGTATGTGACATTAATAGAACCTGCTGGAGGGACAAATTTGTCTCCCAGAGGTTACCACATTTTTGGAACAGACTCCCACTTCGGGATAATTGGATGGGTAACTGTAATTTCACCCCAGGGGTTCTCCTATGTCCCTCTTGAACAGGGGTGATAGGTGCTGATTGTGGAAATAAGGGTAAAACTTGGCTTGTAAGGGCCCTAAGGTCATTAGCCTAGTAACCTCCTGTTGTCCTATGATCCTCCACTGTAGAAGATGCATTTTGTTGCTGCCTTAACAGAACACTGATAAATAAATAAATAAACAAACAAATAAATAAATAAATAAATAAAATAAAATAAATGCTTAGTCATACTCTTATGCTTACAGATGTACAACATACTCACAGTACGGCTTAATGGCAAGAAGTCTGCCTCCCATCTCTAGTATTCATTTCTCGCTCCTGTCTTCTGGCCGTATGATCCTACATGTACCTGGATATTTATTAGTGTAGCCAATGCCATGTATGTACATGTCCATAGCTGCTAACATAAGGCAAGTGTGTAGTTGCATGTATGTCTGTCTGTGCTGTGGTATCTTAGGTTTTGCTCCATGTATCATGTTTGTCAGTCATTCCATATCCTCCAGTGAAGTGCCCATACACAGCTGACAATGCCACAAAAACGGTGTGTACATGTGTGCATTACTTTTCCATTGTTTGCACACAAACCAGGTCATGTGTAATCTGCACCCCTTCCTTGTCGGCACTTTTCCATGCCTCCTCCTGTGTTGTCTGCATGTTTAGTGTATATGTCCCACACCCTGTCTCTTTGTATTGTAGCACTCTGTGCTTCTGTTATGTGGTGTTCTTTACGTTTTGTGTTTCTTACCCACCCAGTTATCCTTTACCATATGCCAGCAACTCACCAATCCTTCTTCTGTCAAAAAAAAGAAATTGGGGTGTATTCCCACCAAAAAAATGTACCTCAGACCCTCCCTCTGACCTTCCTTCCTTTCCCTTCTTCGATGTGAGACTTATGTTATATACCCTCACCCCAATTATTTATTTTTTTATTTATTGACATTTGATTACCAGGAAAGTCCAATTGGGTAGAAGCTATTTTCAGGGGAGGCTCAGGGACAAAAGCTCCAATAATTCTATAATCTTCAAAAATAAAACAAAACATATGCAGTTTAAATAATAATAACAGATTACACATAATATAAAAACATTGGTTAAGAACTGATACAAAGTATATGATAATCATTTAATATTTAGAGAAATTTTAGACAGTTTTGAAGAAATTAAAGGTAACTTAGTGTAATATGAATAGGAACTACAATATGAAGTAAGGGAAAACAGGCTTATGGTATATTTAGAGAGAAAATCAGAGAAAAGAATTAGATAGCAGTAAGGAAGTAAGTGAAGAAGGGAGAGTAAGGAGGTACAAGGAATGAAAAGGTACTTGTTCACATTAGGGATATAGTTTATCCTGGTTTTGAACAAGAACAGAGACAGATTTTATCTAGGAAGTCTTTTGGAGAGGTTTTGAAAGATGGGAGAGTGTGTATAGACCGGATGGATACAGGTAGGGAGTTCCAGGCCTTAGCAACCTTGTACAAGTACAGACAATACCCAGCAGATATGCTAGGTTTATAGACAAACGTGAGTTTTTGGTCACTGGATTGCAATGACCAACTGAGAACATAGTTTTGTTGAATGCTGGATAATTTTATAGGTGGTGAGAAATTATGTATTTGTTAGTTGACGTGTCAGTTTTAACCAGGTTAGGCTTTTCAGTGTGCTATACAGTGGTGGGTTCTAAAAGGGGTACGTGCTGCAAATTTAGCTACATTTTTATAGCATCGTTCAAGTTTTTTTTGTGAAGCCTGAAGGTTAGCAAGGATGGGAGCACCATAATAAAAGAGTTGGGAGGAGATAAGTAGTGGAACGTGTAGTTTTGGTTGCATCAGCGAGAAAGTTTTTGGCTCTGTAAAGCATTCCTATTTTTTGATGAGTTTTTGCTATGCAATTTTGTACATGCAGATCAAACGTAAGATTATCATCCACTATCACCCCTAATAGTTTGCTATAAGACGTAACTTCAGTGGTTATATTATAAAGAGAGAGGACTTTAAATTTTTTTTCATGAGAGAGAGAGTTAGGGAAACAAGTAGTAGTTTATCCTTTTTTGGGTTAAGCATGAGTTACGACACCATGTTTCAGTGGCTGCTACAGCTTCCTGAGTAAATTTTTGGAGGTGTACCACGTTGTCAGATGTGCAAATGAAAGTGGCATCATCTGTGTATTGTATTAGGCTGGCGTGTTGTGTAGACGTATAGAGAGTGTTGGTGAAAATGTTAAACAGGAGGGGACCAAAGATAGAGCCTTGTGGTACACAGATGGTACCTGGGAGGTAAGGAGCGAGTGTGGAATTCCATTTTACCAACTGATACCTATTGGACAGGTAGCTTTTGAATCATAGAAAGGTGTGCTGAGAGAGACCTAGTGAGGATATTGAAGAAGTTTGCTGTGACAAACTGTGTCGAAGGCTTTAGTCTAGTCTAGAAATAAGGAAGAGAGTAGTTTGCCGTTATCTCTAGCTTTACTGACAGCATCTATATAGGTTAGAAGGGCAGTGCTAGTACTATGGGAAGGATGGAAGCCATGTTGTGTAGGGGATAGGCATTTTGAGATAATCTAGCAATTGTTTTTGAATACATTTTTCAAGTATTTTGGTGAAGGGAGATAAGATTGCTAGAGGTCTAAAGTTATTCAGGTCTGTTGAATTTCCTCATTTGTGCTGAGGGATAATGTGTGACTTTTTCCAGAGAGAGGAAATGTGGGATTTCTGGACTGACCTATTTATAAGGATTGAGACAGGATAAGCAATGCTGCTGGCTGAGATTTTTAGGTACTCGCTTGGATGGTCGTCAGCTGAAGAAGAGCACGGTTTAAGTTTGTTTAAGAGTAGTTTTATATAGGATGTGAGCACAACGTCGAAGGTGAAAGTGGTTGTGGTGATATGTGGCTGTTGGGCAGGGTTGGGATTAGAAGTTGAGGAATCCTTGGTTAGAGATGCTATATTATCTATAAAATAAGAGTTGATCTGTTTTACAGTGTCATGTGGTGAGTTATCGGAACAAGAGTTTAGGTTGACTTTTTGTCCTGGATGTAAGATTTCTTTAATGGATGTTCAAATTTTTTTAGGGTTGTGTTTAGTATTATTTTGAAAGCTATTGTAGTATTGTTTTCTGCCTTCAATTATTTGCTTTTTAGTACGACTGCAAAACATTCTGAAGTTTTCAAGATGTTCAAGTATTTTATATTTTTGCCATTCTTTCCATGCTTTTTCTCTATCCTGCATTAGCATTCTACTCTTTTTGGATAGCCAAATTGCATTATTTGTTTTCAGTCTCTTTCTTCTAGGAGGTGCAAGGTTGTTTAGGATATTTAGAAAAGTTGTATTGAATTTGATTACAGCATCATCTAAGGGGAGGATATTTAGGAAGTTCCAGTTAACAGATGATAGTGTAGTAATGAAGATTTCTGGGTTAAACTTTGAAAGGTTGCATGTTATTTTATAAGTATGCTGTTTAATTGGATGTGTGAGATGTCTAGTTGTATAGACTGGGAGATGATCATTGAGAGAGTTTGACATTGTACCACTCCACCCTCAGGTCAACTTGTAGCTGAGAGCAATCACCTTATGGCCAGAACAAATTAATTAACAAAAAAATGCACATAAAACAGGTTTTCTGTCATTTCCTGAGACTAAATATCTGGCGTATGCAGTATAGTCTACTGCTTAAGCAAAAGGAGGCAGTGGCCAACTTAGTAAGGGGTCTTTCAATCACAAAACAGGCATGTATTTAACTGATTAATATGCAGCAAGGTTCTTCATGTTAAATATGCTTACATGAAATATGAAAAAAGTCTCAGTAAACTTTTAGGTGTAGGGCATTGTGACACAGCTCCTGCAATATCGAGGTCAGATGTAGTGACTGCAGGCTCTGCTGTATGAAGGAAGATAGTGACTGAGTGTAAGAAGAGACACTTCTGCTGTCTTATCTCTTCTACTCCTTGGGGAATGTGCACTGTATGTGTTTGACATGTCCCATTCCCACAGCATTTTAGATACTTATTGCTTTTATGATGATGTGACATGCAGTTTCATCAACTGTTTTTTTTTCCATGAAGGCTTGTATAGGCCCTAGGGCCGATAGCCTAGTACCAGCCTATGAACCTATGTCGCCAGCTAGCTGGCAGGTTCCACAGTGATGCAATACACTGCATTACATAGCTTTGTAAAACTGATATTGAGTTATGTATTTAGCAGTATATATATATATATATATATATATATATATATATATATATATATATATATATTAAAATGTGTAACATATATTCAGCTTTACATAAGTGTGACATTTCCAAAGTGGACTGTTTTTTACTTTAAATGGTTCATTTCTGAATGCTACAGTCATGCCTTTCCATAACTGTAGCTCCACCAACTAATCTAATCTTCAGGCTTTTGCATTCTGACTTTTGGCAAATGTCACTTACCTATATAATAATTCCACAGCTAAGTTACTTTACGCATTACATTGCTTGGCAGTGTACTTGGTTAAGTCTGCAGTTTTGCACCAGTCTTTTGGAATCCAGCCCTAAGTAGACTATTTCCATTATAAACAGGGTTGCTAGCACATGATTTGTGTTGTAATGCTATGTGTGTGTTTCTTCAAGAAGTCAGGTGGGGACAGTGGCACACATGCTGCCCTACCCACTGTTATTTATTATACATGTGTAAGCCATATATTTAGGAAGGCTTGCTTTTTTTAAAAACAGTCATTTGCTGTGCAGTGATACATCACAACTATCAGAAGTTTTCAAAATTTCTGCTAATATTCCCTTTCAAAAGACTTTCTGATTTCATTACCTATATATAGAATATAAACAAACTGTTAACTTATGTTTTGATGGTAAAAACCATGACATATAAAACCATATCATTATAAGTGTTGTATTACTAACATCAATGCATGTATATGCTACTAAAAAGTTCTAAAACTTGTGTTGAGGTTCTTTTTTGACTGCATATAATGGTTTTGTTTCTGTGTGCGTACAGTATAAACATAGCATTAGCTCATGTTTTGATGGCAGAGTACTAAAAACCACATGAAGTTGTTTAATTTTGTTGTGGTGGATGTGGTTAGACAGTAGAAAACTTTCACAAAGTATCAAAACTATTTCATTTCTGGGATGATAAAAATGAAAGAAAATGGTCATATTGATGGTTTTTTCTATAACTATGCTGCAAAGTACAGATGTTAACATTTTCCATGTAAAAAATACTAATGTTTAAAGTTATAATTCTTTTGGAATGGGACATAAACTTCAACATAGTGCTCAGATATGTTTTTTCATTGACACTCGGGATTCCTTTGAACATAATTAAAGAGCATCCAGAGAAAATATATGCTATTGTCTGTGTAACTTTTTCAGAGTGCCTTACTGCTTACATTTATATAGGATTATGTAGGAAAAAGATATGCAGAACTGGTTAGTATGTTGAAACACTGCTAGTCATTAGCCTCAGTGCAACTGCTGATTTATTCAAAAAAAAAAAAAAAAAAAGAAGGAGCATTTACCTGAAATATGAAATGTAAGTTCAGACTTTTACTTCTATCTTTAGGATATATGTTGGGTTTATAAGCTAATCTCTCTTTAATGTTTCACTTTTCAGCTACATCCATCACTGACCTATAGGCTCTAGCCCAACGAAAAATTGGCAAATTCATTTCTCTACTATTATGAGTTATGTAACCATTGGGTGTGTCAGCCTATTGAGAAATACCCTTACATTTTGGGGACTCAGCCCCTCTACATGACAAGCGTAGAAAGCCCACTATATAGAAACTAGACTGTAAATATCTCATGTCTTATTTTGTGTTGAGGTCAATGTATAGCACTACTGTTCCATGTTCCCAGTGCCAATTATTTGCTTATGCAGACTCTGACATGCTAGGCCTGCAGGTGCCATCCATCTGGGTAGTTCTAGCAGCAGACTTCATAGCAGTACCTTATCCATGCCAAGAGAGCAGGTTGTCAGACAGTCCGTAAACTTGTGCCAGGAGAGCAGGTTGTCGGACAGTCCCTGTACTTGTGCCAGGAGAGTGGGTTGTCAGACAGTCCCTATACTTGTGCCAGGAGAGCAGGTTGTCAGACAGTCCCTATACTTCACTTTTGCACCTTGGCTTGTTGAATCAATAAAGCTGTTGAGTAAGTCATTGTCTCCACCTAATCCTGTTGGCTGTTTTCTACGTAATTTAATGTAGATCAGTTCTGATGAAGTTCTGAGATGAACAAAAGTGCTCAACTCTGTTTAACTCTGTTTTTTATTTTTGTCGTTTTATTAAAGTACTTAAACCTTGTATTTTTTGCCCAAATCAATTGCCTGCTTCTGCCAACAAAGACACCGTTTGGCTTATTTGTATGGTTTTTGTGTTGGATTTGTGGTGCACTTTTTCTGGTTATTAATGTAGATAATGCATATATAAAAGTTAATTTTCTGCTACTAAGATGCATTCCTCAAAATAACATTAGTGTTGTATCCAGGAAATGAACAACCCCCTTACTTGTAGAGCGGAATGTCAAATTAGCATCTATAGTGAAAAGGTTATTTTAACATGAGTAATTATGTATGCAGTTTGCCAAGTAATGGTGCCACCTTAACTACACGGAAAATAATTGGCATAAAGTAAAAAAAATTGACAATGTATGAATGATTGAGATAAAGGTTTGCTTATGAAGACAATGTAATTTTTTTTCTATCTTAAGCATATTGGTGACCCAATAATTAAATCCTTATGAAAGTTATAAAAGTGCATAACTATATTTGTGAATATTTTATGCAGGATACATATAAAGTAAACCAGCCAAAGTGCACACTCAGTATGTAAGTTATGAATCAAGCAAAGCATGTTAAGAAATACTGGAAAATAGATTCAGTGTTATTTACAAAGACTGAATAAGTAAATCACATTATTCTTATATGTAAAGCATAGATTACTCTTTGCAGAAGTATTCATAATTCATAAGCATGCACATAGTGCACACAGTGGGGATAGCTTATCACGGTATTCTGATATAAAATTATTTTTTCTCCAAGAATATAAATATGTTCTGACATTTTTTTTAATATCGAAAGCAAGTAACATTTTATAACAAGAGATATAAGATAATTGGCATTGAAAGATACAAATAATAATGTCATTATGAAATTTCAAAGGAATTTCATTTTGACTTAAATCACCATCAAACCACTGTGGAAATATGCTCTTGCAATTTGATATTAGAGACCCACATGATAAATCCCTATGGTATGTTTGTTATAAAATAAAGTATTATCTTCATTAAGGTTATTTTGGCTTTAGGAGAGAGAAACAGAGATAAATACCTACATAAAAAAATCACTGACTATATACAAGAACCTGTATGAGATGCTGAAAGGGAAATGTAAATGAAAGGTGGAAAGGAAGGATATTAATGCATCACAGTAGTGTGTGGCAGTTTATATTTTTTCCAAGATGGTGGCATGTGGCATCTACATGACCATGTTAGATTCCCTTAGTGCTGCCTCATGGTATATTGTTATTCTACACTAGCCATATTAAAATCGTTATGTCAATCAATTTGTTTATCCTAAAATTATATATCATTCTAAAATCTCCTCACTGCACTTCTCTTACCATATTTTGCTACTTCATGTTCATAGGTTCATAGATTAGTACTAAGCTAACTGCCCTTGCGAGCCATTTTAAGCTTAGCCAATTATTCCTTGTGAGACTCAAACTCTGCACCTTGTGTTTGTAAGGCAAACACCTTAACCATTAGGCCACCCTCCCAACCTGGCTCTTTCATAACTCATAACTCTTTATTCCAATCATAACTCTTTATTCCAATCTACTTCACTCCGACACTGCCGGTACTGGTAATGCCTCTAATTATGTGACCAACATAATGTAGAAAACAAAATAAAAGCTTAAAAATCAAATACTGAGTTTAACCAAATAAAATGAAAATTTATAACTTGTAAATACGCATTTATGTAATATGTTTGAAAATGTCTTTACTTTGTGAGTGACTAGTGTTTTACTTGTATGCGTTGTTAATCTCATACTCTTATTGCACACGGTATTGTTACTTCATTCTTGTTTCTGAAGCTTTTCCTCCAGGGCCATGTACAAAATGAGGACTTTTTTTAGCTGAGTCAGCCTTTTCCAGTTGCCAAAGGAACACAAATAAATAAGTATAAGCTAACAAGGATAGCTTTATAATGTATTGTACATGTCCACACTCATATGTGTTGTAATATGTGTTGTAATGGCTTTGTTGATGTATGACTAACCATTGATTTGCCTTTCATCTAAATTAGTCCTTTTGAATGAAAGAGAATCAGTGGATTCTCCTGGATGAGGCAAAAAAATTGAAAACCAGCATCACTCCCGCATTTCTGAATATACTAATTCCGAGATTGCATAGCACTGGGGATAAGGAAGAATGCCCTATCACTCCTTGTTTTTCCATCACTTGTGGTTTAACTGGTAGATTTCAATGAAACACATGAATGAACAAAAGACAATTTGTGACTCCTATTTCATGACTACACTACACAACAAAGAGCAGGACTTTCCATCTCAGCAGGTGGATTAATCCTGTGTTCTTTGTGGTTGCTGGGCTCATCACTGAGAAGACATAACCAATTTTACTTCCAGAATAAAATGTAGAGTACTTCAACAGGAGAGCAAACTGTTCCGTTGTATAACAGGAAGTTATATTTTAGTCATCTTAATCTGTAAGTCATAAACAAACCTGTAGGACTTTTATAGGATATTATATAGCATTTAAAAGAAGGAATGTGAAGTTGTTCAGTCTCGCCGTTCATTCATCACTGATGGGTTCGGAGCCAATCCTCAGCTCTGACATAGCTGACTAGCAAACTCAAAGTTCTCCAGTAGCTCAAAACCTTATCCCATGATGCACTGTTGGAATTACCTCAGATCTAGTTTGCAGCGGCACGGATCTCTTGGTTTCCAGCTTGGCTCGAGACTTTATTGGGAGTTTTTCAACTTTCAGCAAGTTATATTTTCACTTTTTTATATACTTTGTTCTATTCATTGTAGCAGATATACTAGTTAGTAAATAGTACTTTTGTCTGTGTTTTTACCCCTTTCCTCAGTATTCTATCTTGCCTTCGGCCATTTGGCCTTAGGATTAGTGATTAGTCAGTGATCCCCTTTGGGACTATCATTTTGGATCTCTAATTACTGTTTGTAGTTATTAGTTGTTAGTGCCCCTTTTTGGGCTATGTGTATGTTTGGGTGAGTTACTTAGTTTAAAACAGCTCTTAGTTAATCAGTGCGCTTGAGTTTTGTAATGTCTGAAGATAAGGACAAGCATACAAAGTTTGGGTTTAAAAAGTGCCCAGACTGTGGACAGAAAATGTCAGTCACAGATGCCCATGTGCAGTATGTTTACTGCTTGGGTGAGGTACATCTGCAAGAGTCTTGCAGTATATGTTATTCCTTTTCCACAAGAGTGTTAGCTGAAAGGAAGAGGAAATTGATTGATAGGGATATCATTAGGCACCCCTTTTCTGATGCATTGTCTGACCAGGATGGAGCCAGTAAATCATCCAAATCTTCTAAGTCTTCCACTGATTCTAGATCCAGGAAAGGAAAGAGGTCAGAAATTGTGGTGACTTCGCCTTCACCGCCCTTGGAGCCGACAGTCTGCTCTTTTCGGAACTGGGACATGGCCTTGGAACTGGTTACCGAAAAACCTCCTTCCATTTTGCTCCAGTTGGCTCCATCTGTCCACTCTTCCAGGTCCTCTGTCAGCTTATCTGATCTGGATATGGACCGGCTGGTTCAGAAACTCTTGAAGGCACCAGGACTAGTTAAATTGCTGTCGGCTCAGACACAACCGTCGGAGCCGAAGACCACTACCCTTGAATTGTCTGCTCCTCCTCTGAGCCATATCGGACCTTTGGAGCCAGAAGAGGTTGACCTGATGATAGTGGATCCCTTGGAGCCGACACCTACTCCAGTGTCATCGGCTACATCTGCTCGGATGTTCTCGGCACCGACCGGGGACTCTAGGAGCCGACACTCTCCAGTCTGGTCCAGGGAGGATAGTCGCACTGACTTGTCGGTGCTGACTGTTCCTCTTGGGGCCTCGGCTCAGGTGAGCTCGGCTCCTACCTTGGGGTCAGAGCCCATGGCTTCGGTGTGGGAGGAGATTGAGGCTCCATCGGAGCCATCGACTCCTTCTCATCAGAGCCGAGGTGCTTTCGATGCCATGAGGCGAGTGTTGTCTCCCAAGACTTCCTCATCTCAAGGTCTGGCCTCTTCTTCCCTTAAAGTGCCTGTGTCTGTTTCTGTTTCCTCCAGTCCTCCCAAGCGTAGAGACTCAGAGCCTCAGATAGCCCCACAGGGCACTCCCTGCTCTTCTGAGACCTCTCCAGAAGTTCCCCCTGAAGAGGTTTCCAGGAAGAGATTATGCAAGAGGAGGCATTTGGACTCCCCCCAGGAGTCTATCACATCGGACACCGACCTAGATGAATCAAAAGGGTCCCCCAGATCCCCCTCTGAGGACATCTCCTTTGCGAAGATTCTTGAAATCCTTAGGCAGAGGGGTGGTGCCCTACTGAGGATGAGTCGGTTCTCCTGAAGGCGTTTGGGTCTCAACCTTCCACCTCTTGGGTATCTCCGCCCTACAATGAGCTTATGGATCTGGTCTCTCGTAGGGCATGGGAGTCTTCAGAATCTATGGAACCTGTTCCTCGGAGGCCTAATAAGTTTATTTCAGCCCCTGTGGATAAGTCCTTTTTGACCAAGAGAGTCCCTGTTGATGCCATGGTGGTGGCAGCAGCCACCAAAAAGGAAATGTCTGAGATTTCCTCATCTTTCCATCCTCCTAATAGAAAATCTAGGATCATGGATAGATATGGGAGATGCATGTTCAGTTCAGCGACTATCTCACACAGATCACTGAACTACTTGACACATTTTACCAGACTGCAGAGAGCTCTCCTTAAGGAGTTGGGAAATACTCTTCAGGGTGCTGTAGCTTTGAGTGTATCCGATAAGATTGCCACTCAGCTCTCTGCCCTCAATTCGATAGTCAACTTGTCCATGCGTCTCGTATCATATGCAACTGATGGTTCGAGTAGAGCTGCAGGTACAGGAATCATTCTCCGTAGGCATGCCTGGATGCGACTCTGTTCCTTCGCGGAACCCTTCAAGTCTTCCTTTACTAATACCCCATTTGATGGCTCATCCTTGTTTGGGCCAAAGGTGAAGGAGACTTTAACCAGGTGTGAGCAAGAAGGAGAGACTCTGTCTGCCGTCGGAGTCCATTTTTCCATCCCCACTCGACCCTTTCCCAAAGATCAGAGGGGAGGAAAGATGTGGTTCTGGAAAGCCCATGGATCCTTTCAAGACACACCTGGAGAGCTCCCCTCCAGAGGCAGAGGAGGGGGTTTCAATGGAAGACGCTGCCCTCGTGGCAGAGGGGGTCCACAACACCAGGGTGACAGAGATCACTTCTCTGGTCCATCCTACCAGCTCTCCTGAAGCCAGGCCCGCCTGTCCTACTCTGGAGGCAGTTGGGGGTCGCTTATCTTTGTATCTCAAAGCCTGGCTAAATATCACAAATGACAGTTGGTATGAAGTATCATTTCCAGAGGGTATTTCATACCATTCTCCACCCAGCCTCTTCCCATCAAAAAAATCCCAGACATTCCACCCAGTCATTTGGGACAAGCAGCAATAGAGGTACGCCGATTGCTAGAAAAAAGAGTCATCCAGCCAGTACCAGCAGACCAGACAGGATTCGGAACTTACTCAAGGTTCTTTTTGGTTCCAAAGAAAACAGGGGACTGGAGACCCATTTTGGATCTCAACAGACTCAACCAATTTGTTAGAAAAGAGAAGTTCCAAATGGTCATGCTACAGTCCATACTCCCCTTGTTGGGGAAGGACAGTTGGATGTGCTCGATTGATCTCAAGGAGGCATACTACCACATAAAGATGGCCAGACCATCCAGAGATCACCTGCGTTTCCGGCTGGGAGCCAATCATTACCAATTCCGAGCTCTGCCCTTTGGTCTCACTACAGCTCCCCAGAGTGTTCACCAAGTGCATGGCAGTAGTCATGGCTCACCTGAGGTGTCTAGGATTCCAGGTGTTTCCGTATCTAGACGATTGTCTCCTTACCTCCACTAGCAGGCATCAACTTCTTCAAGCGAGAGAGGCTACTCTGACACACTGCAATCAGCTAGGCATTACAGTCAACTTTGAAAAGTCTGCCTTGTTGCCATCGCAGCATATCATTTTTATAGGGACAGAACTAGACATGTCAACCACCACTCTCCGCCTTCTGCCAGAAAGAATCTCTCTTCTTCGCCAACACATCATGTCCCTAATATCAAAGAACAGAGCACCAGCAACAGAGGTATTGAAAGTTCTAGGATTGATGGCGGAAGCTATTCTAGCAATCCCCTTAGCAAGGATGCATATGAGAATCCTTCAATTGCTTCTATTCACGCAATGGTCTTACCAAGAACTTCCAGTGAGTCACATGATCCTGATAACAAATTCCTGCAAGAAGGATCTTCAGTGGTGGTTGACGTCTCTTCATGTCACAGTAGGACATCCCTTCATGCTTCCCCCTCCTGTTGCCACTGTGGCCACGGACGCTTCCCTGATAGGGTGGGGGGGCTATTTCAGGGAAAGACTGCCCAAGGCCCATGGACAGATCTAGAATCATATCTGCATATCAATGTCCTGGAGATGAGAGCAGTACTTCTAGCGTTGCAATACTTTCAGGACTCTCTTCCTCTAGGGACAATTGCAATACAGACAGACAACATGTCAGTGGTCTGGTATCTGAACAAACAAGGCGGGACCAAGTCATATCCCCTTTGCCGAGAAGCCCTCAGAGTATGGCAATGGACACTGTCGTCACAGCACTTTCTGTTGGCAATGCACATCCCAGGCAAATCCAACGTAATAGCGGACAGACTGAGCAGAGCAATCTTGTTGCCCTACGAATGGTCCCTCAAACAAGAGATTGCGGACAGAATCTTCCTCAAATGCAGCCAGCCTTCCTGCAACCTCTTCGCCAGTCACATCAACAACAAATGCAGAAGCTATTTGCCCTAATTCCCACACAGGTAACTCCCCGAGGGATGCTCTTGTCCACGATTGGCCTCCGGGTCTCCTCTATGCATTTCCACCAATTCTCCTGATTTCCAAATTCTTACAGAAAGCAAAGTCACTGGGATGGACAATTATCATCATAGCCCCTCATTGGCCTTGGCAGATTTGGTTCCCGTTTCTTTATCATCATATTATGGAAGATCCATGGATCCTGGACCCAGTTCTGAACTTGTTGACACATCCGTCAGGGGATCTTCACCTGTCATTGCAGACACTGAAGCTAACCGCTTGGCTGCTCCAATTCCCCACATAGCCAGGCTCTATAATCTTTCCCATTTCACTAGTCAGATTTTGTTGGCTTCCCACAAACCTTCCACCAGAAAATTGTATCGTAGTAAGTGGAAGAAATTTTCCATTTGGGCTTCTTCCCACAACATTGACCCTTATCAAGTGCCATTGTCTTCTATCTTTCAATTCTTGACAGAAATCTTCAATAAAGGAGCAGCGGCAGCTATGGTGCGAGTACAATTAGCTGCTATATCGAATTTCCATCTAGGAATTGATGGTTTGAATATTATGGCTCACCAATTGTCTAAGGCTTTTCTAAAAGGTTCCTTTCACATAAGGCCTCCAGTGAAGATACCTTGTTTCCCCTGGAATTTGAATTTTATGTTATCTCGTATCATTCTTCCTCCTTTTGAGCCTGCATCATTTTGTGAACTAAAATTCTTGTCATGGAAAACTATCTTTTTAGTAGCCATCACTTCAGCCCATAGAGTGTCAGAGGTCCGAGCCCTTTCCATCCAACCCCCTCACATGGTCTTCCATACTGACAGAGTATCTCTCAGAACTAAACTATCTTTTCTGCCCAAAGTATGTTCTGAGGTTAATATTAATCAAGTCATTGAGTTACCTGTTTTCTTCCCTAATTATACCAACAAATTGGAATATATGTTGCATAAACTCGATGTTCATAGACAACTTAGATTTTATTTGGACAGAACCAAAGACATTAGGAAATCAGATCAACTCTTTGTGTCCTTTTCTGAGACCAGAAAAGGTAAACCAGTTGCTTAAACAACCCTGTCTAAGTGGGTGTCGGATTGCATCACCTATACATATACTTGTCATAATATGCCATTGTCTAGTAAGGTAAAGGCTCATTCAACCAGAGCAGTTTCTATTTCGTCAGCCTTTCAAGCCAAATTGCCTTTGGATAACATCAGTGCAGCAGCCACCTGGTCTAAACCTCACACTTTTATAACTCATTACAAAGTGGATAAGGCCTCCAGGGACAGGGCTTCATTTGGTTCTATGGTTCTGAAGAGTGTACTTCCGTGAGCCACCCAAGATAAGGGTGCTAGGGATGCTACCCATCAGTGATGAATGAACGGTGAGATTGAACAACTTCACATAAAGAAATTATGTACTCACCATAACGTTCCATGTGAGTTCTTCCATCTTGCCTTCATTCTCACGTCCCTCCCTCCTTCTCCCTCTTGGCTGACAGTTGTCCTGGAGGCTGTCTTCTTCCTGGTTTTTCAATGTGTATTCATACTAGGCAGAATTATTATTGTACTTTTATATGGTACGCAGCAAACAAGATCTGAGGTAATTCCAGCAGTGCATCATGGGATAAGGGGTGGGGTCTCGAGCTACTGGAGAACTTTGAGCTTGCTAGTCGGCCGTGTCGGAACCAAGGATCGGCACCGAACCCATCAGTGATGAATGAAGGCGAGATGGAACAACTCACATGGAACGTTATGGTGAGTACATAACTTCTTTTTTAATGCACCATGACTGCTCACATCAGTCTTGGTTAAAAATAAGGATTTTATAGATGATACAAGAATAGATCTCAGGAAGAGGCTCGATAACTGAGCCACTCTCAATGTATATAAAAGATACTCTTAGTAAATATCTATGGACTTGTAATAGTTATATTAAAGATTCCACTGATTTTTCTTCATAAGCTATATGAATGGTTTAATACCTATAAGGAAATGGACTTTCTATTTGTATGTTTAGATATTAATTCTTTATTTATGGTCATCCCTAACGACTATGGTATAGAAGCCATTCATGAATTCCTAAATGTGACAACTGATTTAATGCATAGTAAAATATAAAACTGATGTCATATTATTCAGATTATATTAACAAATAATATATTTGTATTTAATGGAGAACCTTATTTACAGACATCTGGTGTTGCCATGGGTATGCCCATGGCTAATACATACGTAATCTTAGTGTTAAATCAGTGGGAAAGGAAGTATATATACAATAATGAAGGTTTTATTGATACCAAGATTCTCTTTTATACGAGATTCATAGACAATTGTTTTCTATTATGGAAAGTGGATGAAAACAGTCTAAAGGATTGTGTGGATTATTTAGGAAAAACAACTAGCTTTTTATTATGGAATGTTCTTTCCAAAAAATTACATACCTAGATATTAAGTAAGAAAAGGGTGAGGACAATATTATAACAAGTGTTTATAAGAAAGAGGTACAAGCCAATAGATATACACATAAGAATAGTATGCATGCCTCACATGTTCAAGGGCATTTTAAAAAGTCAGTTGTGTAGAATATGTAGACTAAATACATCTAACAATATTAACTTAGAGCAAATGAATGAAATGGCATCTGAATTCATTGAGAGCGGATACTCTCCTGGGATGGTTTATGATGTAATGGAATACAGCCCAGACCGCAGAATCCTTTATAAACGCATTCTATGAACACCTTCAGGAATGCATGGATCATGCAATCCCAGATAAAACCAAGACCCAATCCTCCAAAGGTGGACCCCAGCCATAAACAAACTATACAATAGAAAGAGGAAGCTATACTACAGAGCTATACAATAGAAGGAGGAAGCGCTACTACATGATAGAAAATCCCAAAAAGGAAGGCATCTCTGATCAGTATTAGCGCACTCATAAAATCGGATAATCGGAACCGGAATTCTCAGATATGCTCAGAATTAGTCCAAAATGACAAAAATACACAGAGCCCACAGACATTGCCAACATCCTAGCTGACAAGTTCAGTGCAAACAACAGAGTGCTGCCCCTGACATCTCAGATGCAAAACACAGCATCAATGGGACCAGATGGTGTAGAAGAGCTAAACCCAAACATAAAACTACTGTTCAATCTTAGCCTACTACAGGATATGTACCCAAAGAGTGGCATACAGCAACAGTGGTCCCTCTCCACAAAGCCTGGAAACTATCCATAAGCCTGACTAGCTTGGTCTGCAAAGCTATGGAAAGGATCATCATGGACCTCATAAATAAAGATATTGGGGACCTACAGACACTGGATCCTACCCAGTTTGGCGATCCTGCCTCTTAAACCTGGTTTTGAAACAGTTACCAAGGCCATTGACGAGGGATGGTGGTCACACAGCCTACCTGGACCTATAGATAAGCTCACCAGCTTCCCTATGTCACTAGATGGGTTGCAAACTGGCTCAAGGACAGAACCCACAGGCATCCCACAAGGCTCAGTCCTGGGACCTCTCTTGTTCGGTATATATTTCTCGCAGGACTGTGGCTGACCATGTTCTAATCAACTCTCCAGCTGACACAAGCATAAACAGACAACTGGTGCCAGAGCCAAGGCAGTCATAAATTACCACATAGGTGGTAATCCATACCCAAGTTGATAGCAATCTCTCATTTGAGTGGTTAGAAAACATTTTATATAGCCCACCTAATCATGAAGGGATTCACATCTAGATCAGAAGAGGTCATTACTCATCCCTCATCATTGGGATGTACCTTACCAGACACCTGCAGCAACTGCAGATGCCATATGCTGCCCGGTTAAAGTGGAGGGACAGATTCATAACCCAGAGGCTCGAATAAAATCCCAGTCCAGGTTAGGCAGAGTCCTCATTGACTCTTCAAGAGGAATCTTGATGAGTGGATGGGATATTGTAGGTTTACCTGGTATTACTTCTGTGTCACTGTTAGACAGAGGCACAGTATAAAATAAATTTAAATGGGTAGATAGCCTAGTATGAACCTATGGACCTATGAACCTATGTATTGAAGGAAGGAATGAGAAGGATGGCTCTGTTTTATGGTCCTAAGAATGATTTCTTAAGGGAAAATGAGAGAGAAGAAATTGATAACAAACTAAGATATGTTATGTCATATAATAACAGAACTATAGATGTGGAAAGAAATATTAGAAAAAATTGGAGCATATTATTGAGTATGCCAGAGTTAAGAAGATCTTTAATCCCTCATCCAACTTTTGCTTACAAAAATAAAATAAATTTAAAGAGTAGATTATGCTATAAATATATGATAAGTGTAAAACAAAAGGGTTCTGATAGGAAAGGTACTTATTCTTGTTTGGGTTGCAGTTGCTGTAAAGCTATAATTACTAAGGTTGATTTTATACACCCTGTTAATAATAAAAGATATATTTTTGATACTTATGTGAACTGTATGACTAATAATATAGTTTATTTAGCTACCTGTAAGCAATGCTCGTTTTTTAATATAGGTAAAAGAAATCAGAAACTTAAGGAACGGATAATAGAGCATAAGTCAGAAATAAGAAGGGGGGCAGAGTCAAATGCATTAGCAAAACATATATTAGATGAAGGAAATGAAACACATAGTTTTAGGTTTAGAGTGATTAAAGTTATATGTAAAACCAAGAGAGGGGGAGACATAAATAACAAATTAGAAAATTTGGAATTAACTTGGATTTTAGAATTATGTGCGGATATATATCCAGGATTAAATGGGACAGTGAGTCTGAAACCTGTCCTGTAAAGAAAACAAATGATGTTGCACTGATTAATTAATTAATTGTATAATTATTTTTTATAGTGATTGGTTGGCTGTGTCATATGTTTTTATATAAAAGTTGTATAAAAAAGTAGATATGGTATGCACTGAGAAAGTGGAAACCCGAAAGCTTTGTGTGTATTTTATATATCTTTTATTAAAATAGTGAACGTTTCTGAAATTTGTTTTCTTTTTGCTATCATATAATCATTTGACATATATGCTATTTCTCCCATGAATTCAGAATTCACCAGATGCACCTTTTTCTCCTGATTGCTAATCTATACATCCTCCACAGGAGACATATTTAATTTCATTTCTTTGATCAAACCCTCCTATTGCATCATGACTACATAATTTTCCCCAAATTTTTATCCCTAGCAAAGGCACTACATTCATTGAAAAATACACTCCCCCTATTTTCATATCACCAAAACCCCTACTTTTATATTTATTCAAGGTCATTCCCACTTCCTTTAGGTGTCTACTCAGACAAGCCAACACTTCCCTTGTCCATATTCTGCTTTTCAAAACTACTCAAATTACCTCATCCTTTTGCATCACATGTCTAGCATCTTTCATTTTGTAAACTACTTCACTGTCTATCGCATTCATTGCCAATTCAAACAGTATTTCACTCCTGGAACATCTCAATTTCTTTATTCATTAAAACTCTCAGTCTGATATTTTGATATGCTGTCATACACACTCTCCTAATTGTAGTACCTGTTCCATACTTCTCCATAACATCCCAGAAAGCATCATGTCCTACTGTATCAAATGCCTTGTTAATGCCACCTACAGTAAGTTCCACATCCTTTTACTTATAATACCATCCACAATTTCTCTCACAACAAATAACAATTCTTGACATCCCTTCCCTTTTGTACAATATATACTTTCTTCAATAATATTCTTATCCTCCCTTCCATTCTCCTCTGTATTATTCTCATAAATATTATATTCTGTTATTTAGCGTGAAGGGTCTCAAAACTTTTATTTCATTCTTCTCATCTTTCTTCCATATAAATTGTAATATTCCACTAGCAGCAGCAGGGCTAGCTACCCAGCAGTGTAAACCTTAGCTCAAGATGATTGTCACTGTTGAAGTGATACCCCAACCCCATGTGCAACATGGGAAAAAGGGGTTAAGGATGAGTAGATGTACAAACCATTCCTTCAACCACTCATTATGTACATTTACAAAATGCTCTATTTTCCAATGAATTAATTTCTTGTGCATTCCATACCCTATATGGTTTGGGACTGATACTGAATCAACATTTACTTTTCTAAATACTTCATCCAATTCACTACTAATAATTTATTTTTCAAATTCTTCCTTAACTCATTCTGGATTTTTTTTTACTTTCTTCTTCTTTTGGCTGCTCCTGTTAGGGGTCACCACAGCAGATCACCTGTTTCCATGTCTTTCTGTCCTCTGCATCTTGCTCTGTCACATCAATCACCTGCATGTCCTCTCTCACCACATTCATAAACCTTATCTTAGGCCTTCCTCTTTTCCTGTTACCTGGTATCTTCATCTTTAGCATCTTTTTCCCAATATACTATGCATCCCTCCTCAGCACATTTCCAAACCAATGTAATATTGCCTCTCTGGCTTTGTCTCCAAACCTTCCAACCTGTGCTGACCCTCTAATATACTTATTCCTAATCCTGTCCATCCTCGTCACACCCAATACAAATCTTAACATCGTCAACTCTGCCACGTCAAGCTATGACTCCTGCCTTTTTGTCAATGCCACTGTCTCCAACCCATATAACATAGCTGGTCTCACTACCCTCTTGTAGACCTTCCCTTTCACTCTTACTGGTACTTGTCTGTCACAATTCCATCCTGCCTGTACTCTCTTCTTCACCTCTCTTCCACACTCAGCATTACTCTGTACTGTTGATCCCAAGTATTTAAACTCATCCACCTTTACCACCTCTACTCCCTGCATCCTCACCATTCCTCTATCTTCCCTGTCATTCCCACGCATATTTCTATCTTAGTCCTGCTGATCTTCACTCCTCTTCTCTCTAGAGCATATCTCCACCTCTGCAGGGTTTCCTCCACCTGTTCCCTACTCTCACTACAGATCACAATGTCATCTGCAAACATCATAGTCCACGGGGACTCCTGTCTGATCTCGTCTGTCAACCTGTCCATCACCATTGTAAATAAGAAAGGGCTCAGAGCTGATCCTTGATGTAATCCCACCTCCACCTTAAATGCATCCGTCACTCCCACCGCAGACCTCACCGCTGTCACACTACCCTCGTACATATCCTATACCACTCTTACATACTTCTCTGACACTCACGACTTCCTCATACAATACCACAACTCCTCTCTAGGCACCCTCTCATATGCTTTCTCTAAATCCACAAAGACACAATGCAACGCCTTCTGACCTTCTCTGTACTTTTCCATCAACACTCTCAGAGCAAACATCGCATCTGAAGTGCTCTTTCCAGGCATGAAACCATACTGCTGATCACTAATCATCACCTCCCATCTTAACCTAGCTTCCACTACTCTTTCCCATAACTTCATGCTGTGACTGATCAATTTACTTTCTATTCTCTCTTATTTTCCTTGTATTGTCTCTTATCCATACTTTCCACATACTGTACAACAATACTCACAATATGCTGCTGGGTTCTTTTTACCTCTCCTTTTACATTTTTCATGATCCTCATTATACTAATATCCTCCTTTACTATTTTACCCAAATATGCAGATACCACCTGAATAAACCCTTGGACACACAGCTGATCAATGAAGAACCCAACACTTGGAAAAAAAAACAGACCACAACTGACCACAGTGAAAATGGTTTAAGCGCTTTTGTTCATTTAATTAAGAACTTCATCAGAAACTGATGAAACACTTCCATTGCTCAAATAAATACATATTTAACAATGACATCATATTCATTTCATCCAATGACAACACATATAAATTCAAAACCTTAACCTGCACAATGTAAAGGTACACATACCAATAACCTGCGCTTACCACAGTGAACTTAATGAAACGGTCAGATGTATTTCAAAAAATGTTATATTTTAAAATACTTTTACCACTGATAGTTTTATTAAGCCCAAAAGGAA
The DNA here is from genome assembly GCF_019279795.1 of Protopterus annectens. Classification (NCBI taxonomy): domain Eukaryota; kingdom Metazoa; phylum Chordata; order Ceratodontiformes; family Protopteridae; genus Protopterus; species Protopterus annectens. The sequence continues at coordinate 1,854,885,116 of NC_056731.1, forward strand.
AGTCCACTCTAAGAAAAATTTCTTGTTTCTTGACTGCTAAAAGATGTTCTCTAATCCTATTAGAAAGTTTCCTAATAGTTTTACCTGTGTAGAAACTTTGGCAATTCATACAGTTAGCCAAACAGACAATGCCTACATTGTTACAGTTGCACAGATCTTTAGCAGTAAAATGAAATCCACAATGTTTAAAATAGAAATTACTGCTCTTGTTAATATACCTACAGTACTTACAGTTTTTACAGGGGACAGTATCACATGAGGTTTTTACTTCACAACCATTAATAAAATGTGCTCTCTCTAATAATTGCTTTCTGTGCGGAGTCTGCATGTCCTCCCTGTGGTCACGTGGGTTTCCTCCAGGTGCTCCGGTTTCCTCCCACATCCCAAAGACATGCAGTAGGTGGATTGGACACTCTAAATTGGCCCTAGGTGTGAATGTGCACATGTATGTGCCTTCTGTGGAAGGTTGGGCGCCAGGCTGGCAACTCAAAACTGTAAAACTCCACTGCCAATCATGAGCGGACAGATGATCCGCTGTGGCGACCCCTAACCGGGAAAAGCCGAAAAAAGAAGAAGAAGTATAAATACTAGTTCAGGTCTCCCCTGAAAAGAGGCCACTAACCCAGTCAACAAAGAATAAATAGAAATAGGAGAGAGTTGAGTTTGTTACTTCTTTTCTTAATACAGATTTGAACGTTGAGGGTTTAGTCTAGCTAAATCTCAAGGTATTTAAAGGAGATGACTATGTCCATACTGGAGTCGTCTATGTTCTGAATATGTTTTGTAGTCTTACAGCTTTTGAAGAGTTCTGAATAACAAGGATTTTGTTTTTGATGGGTTAAGTACTAGTTTATGGTTTATTATCCACTGCTGGAAGGAGAATAAGATCAGGCAGAAGCTGGGACTGGATTTCAGTAAGCTGACTAGAGCAATAAATAACCATATTGTCAGCATGCAAAATAAGTGGTGTGTGTGGAAAGTCATATGAAGGCTTGTTCATAAAAATGGAAAATAGTAAAGTGGTAAAAGAGATCAGTGTGGAACTTCTGTGTTTAAAGTGGCTTCATCTGAGGTAGTGTACCAGTTTTGACCTTGAAGTGTCTGACATAAAGTCCTTGAACCCTGATAGAAACAGAGCTTATACCTATTACTAGTGGCTTGCTGAGAAAAGGGTAGTACTAAATTAAGCCAAATAGTTTGATAGGCCAGAGTGTTTTATTAGATCTATGAATAAGGCCTCTGTAAGTTTGCTATTGTCTGCACTGCCAGCACAGCATCAGTTAGGATCCAGGGATCAGTTAAAGTAGTGTGTCCTGACCAGAATCCATATTTGTGAGGTGTACATAGAGAAAATAGGTGTTACTGATAGTTGCAGTTGTATAGTTTGCCATATCCAATTTTTTCTAAGATTTTACTTAGAGTAGGCAAGATGAATATAGGCTGAATGTGGGATGTTTCAGATGGGTTCTGTTTCTTTGGAAGTGGGTTAATTAGAGTGATTTTACATATGAGGGGCATGGTGTTTTTCATAAAACACAGAATGTAGATGTGGGTAGGTGGAAGTGAAAGATGTTCTCTAAAGTGAAAGATAAACCATGGGTTGATATTATCATGACCTGGTGTTGCGGGCTGTGGGGATATTTTCAAGAAGGGTGGCAGCATGTTTGGTCTAATAAGTGTGAAGCAGTATGGGGGGATAAATGGGGGGGAGGCTCTTGGTTGTTGTGGACTAGGTTGTTCATTTCTGGGAGAGTAGTGAATTTTGTGAAAAAGTCTGAGCTGGATAACTGGTTATTGCCACGCATGATGAGGTTTTGGCATCTGTGATCATAGATGATTTTCCTATCAATAAGTTGGTAAACCTCTTTCCAGAAGTGTTTTGCTTAGGTTAAGAGTGATATTTGTTTGGTTTTGTTGAAGGAGGATTTTTATCTCTGGATAGATTTTTTGATACGGTTGCACAGGGATACAAATGTAGTCCTTTCTTCTGTTGATGGGTTTAGGTTCCAGTTTTGCCAAGATTCCTGTCTCATTTTCAGAGGTGTTTACTGACAGAAGTGGAACAAAGATATTAGCCACCACTTAAGAAAAATAAGCAACTCACTCAAAAGTAGAAACAATACATGCCTGAAGTAGCAGATTTTCAGTAAAGATGAGGCAGGTTCTACACTCTCTCAAAAAAAGTGTTAAAAGTCTGGTAAATGAATATTACAAAATTGATTGGGGGTCCATGGTGACAGATATTATTATACAAGTGCTTGAATATTACAAAACTTGACTGAGGGTCCATGGTGAAAGATATTATTATGCAAGTGCTTTTTAGGGTATGTTATGCTCATAGGCTTATTATTGACTGTTACTGTTTTATGGTTTTGGTACCACACAACCAATTATGGCTGTTTTCTTTTTAAATTGATTAGCCGAGATCTTTTTGTGCTGGTTGTTATACCTGCCCTAAATTTAAAGATTCTGTTTACCAAGTCAAGTTTTATTAATCACTGTTTTTGTGTGTGTGTGTGTGTGTGTGTGTGTGTGTGTGTGTGTGTGTGTGTGTGTGTGTGTGTGTGTGTGTGTGTGTGTGTTGTATCTATCTATCTAAATATAGATCTACCTACATAACTGTATATATATATATATATATATATATATATATATATATATATATATATATATATATATATAGGTTCACTTTATAATCCCTAAATCCTGAAATATCGAATTTCAGAATCTCGTAATCATAAAGCCGAAACCTTAAAATCCTGAAACCCCAGAAGGGCGAATTTCAAAATCGCGACTCCTACACTAACCATACACCACACACATACACACACCTTCCCTCCACAAACAAACACACAAACCTGCACTACATACAAGCAGAGGGGGCAAGCCACCCTTCACCCCACACTTAAATATACTAACTCCAAGGTCGCACTACACAGACAAACAGACGAAAACACCACCATACAAGCTACATTCCCCTCACACACATACATCGCAGTAACAAAACACACTGACACAATTAAAGCCCCTAACTAAAACCCTTAAACATAAATACTTACCTGAACTTCCAGCTATCCATTCACACAGTGCAACACCAGAAGCGCTACTTCAACATCTCCATACTTCGGGATTTTTGAAAAATTATATGGAGCTTTACTTGCTTGCTTGCTTGATGTGAGGGATTTGAAGTCTTCTTAAGACACTCAGTCTTGCTGGCTGGATTCTGCTAAAATTCAAAGTCTGGTTATATTTGCATTCACAGTCTGTTGCATACAGAAACTTGCAGAATATACACTGATGAGAGAATATACTTTGCAGCATCAACTTTAGAGAGCAGTAACAAATAACTTTTTATAATAAACCAAACGGAACAACGTTGCAGCTTAAAAGTACTGTTCCAACTTTACTTCTCATATAGTACAGATGATGTGAGAGATATAACATTTACCTCAGGACAAATGAGTCCCTACCATACCTCAAACATAACTGGATTTATACAGCTCTTTATATACACTTTTAGTCATGCATAAACATATACATTTCCTCTTGATATTCTATTTTGGAGAATTGTTCATCCTGTAGAAACAATACTAAGCTTCCTTGTTTAACAATGTCTTGTAAGAGACCAGCTTTTCTGACAGTGTGAACATCCTGTATTCTATTTGGATCTTTGTACAAAAACATCTGTTCTTTTGCCAATGCTGATAACAGTGTCCTGTTGTCCATGCAGAAAAACATGTTTTTGAGGAAACACATTGTTCTGACAGTGTGAACATCCTGTATTCTATTTGGATCTTTGTATAAGAACATCTGTTCTTTTACCAATGCTGATAAACATGTCCTGTTTTCCATGCAGAAAAACATATTTTTGAGGAAACACATTGCCACAGTGTCATTGTCCATTCTTTAAAAGCAGATTTTGCATTTTTGCTCTTGCATACATCCTGTTTTTAAGCCTGTAAGGGAAAAATGTCCATTCAGCAGGTTCCTTATTTTCCAAGCCATGGTCATTTAGTATGGTTGCTGATCACATATTACTAAACTCTGTTTCTGCATTTAAGCAAGCTTTTTCTTTCAGCATATTTACAACAGAATTAATTTCAGCCTTATATTAATAAAATCTAACAATTCCCTCTGTTTTTAAACATACTCAAAACATTTTATATAGAAAACACATTAAGAAACAAACCTATAGTCTTCTTTTGATACAAGTCAAAATGCAATTTTACATAGTTAATACAATGATATTAAGTATTACTACAAAACTGAATGTATTTAAAACTTTTTCTTTTGCAGACCATTCTGTGAAAATATTTTATCAATTATGAGCTGTGTCTGCTTTAATGTTATTTTTTTTAACTTGATCAATTTATTTTTTTGCAATCACAGAATTTAATTTATGACTTAGAACTGTTTCATTAACTCTTTGCAACTGTTGAATTAACTATAAGAGACAATAACTATGTGCTACTGCAAGCATTTATACAATGCTTAAAATATACCGTTTTAATGTCATTTAACCATAACATTGTGGTCATGTCTTTGAACTGCCCATTAACATCTTGGTAAAGTACTGAACTGGGCTTAGATAAATATTTGAAAGCAATTATTTTACTGGGGTAAAACCAATGATATTACAACTTGACAAATTACTTTCAAACTTATTACAATGTATTCTGTACAGTATGTATTTACATAGACTGCTTGCTGTTCATGCATTTCAATCTAGTAGGTATCCTGGACCCATTGTTTTCTTTAAATATGTTTTTTTACACATATTCATTACTAGACATTAATTTCATTTGTACTGAATTCTTCTGCATTTGGACATACAAAGACTATCATTTGTACTGAAAGTTTCTACATTTGTACATACAAAGACTGTAAAGTACATTTAGTCTAATCTTACAGATTTAATAACATTAATATTAAGCAAAATCTTGGAAAATGTTTGTCTCTTTAGAAATATCTAGTGGAATTGCCACCAAAGGCATATGTCCTGTTATTTTAAACTACATACTCAGCAATTAAAAATATTCATGCTTTTTTATACCAACATTGTTTTGCCAAAAACATATTAAAAATAGTGACCAATCTTGTTCAGTTTTTTACGTCTTTACTCTCTCTTGTATAGCTGTAATCAATTTTAAGCCATCTCTTGTTTTTTAAACCATCTCTTGTATAGCTTTACAGTTTAACAGGTTGTAAATACAATTTAATACTAAACAATACAATAATAACCATTATAATAGCTATTAACAATTTGTAAAATATCTTATCCTGTCAGGTTTAATCCAGTTTACCAGTATGTCTAATACACTAATACCTGTTTTTTTTTCCTCCCCATAAAATAATATTGTCAAGAAGGAATGATATATTTCTTCCTCTAGCTTTATTTTAGACCCTTGTTGTTTATTTTTTCTGTAGCTTTATTTCAGACTCTTGTTGTTTATTTTTTTCTGTAGCTTTATTTTCTGTAGCTTTATTTCAGACCCTTGTTGTTTATTTTTTCTGTAGCTTTATTTCAGACCCTTGTTGTTTATTTTTTCTGTAGCTTTATTTCAGACCCTTGTTGTTTCTAGTCTACGAAGGTCTCAGCTCACATTTCATACCCTGTAAACTATAGTTAATTCTTTTGGCATTTTTCCTTTAATGTGATTGTGATTTGCATAACTATGCATTTATACTGCATTACAATTAGCTTACATGGATTTCAGTATTTTTTATTTATTTATCTATTTAACTGTCCTACCATTAATTTTACAAAAACTGTTTGACAAATACCATCTGTGATTTTCTTTTTAAAATTTAGAACTTTAACTGTTTGGTGTTACAATACAATTTAAAAAAAATTGTAAAAAAAAAAAAAAACAAAATAGATATTAGTTTAACCAACACATGTTTATATTTATATTATTTATATTATTTATATTTGCTGATGTCTGCCATTTGCTTTTGTGTATTGTAAACAAATGTACTCTAGATGAAAAGAACATACATGCATGTCTGTCTTGTATCTGTATATCTTTATACAAGCATGTCAGTCTTGTGACTTTAAATCTTTATTCTTATTAACTATTTATATTTAATTTTTATACACTAGAACAGTTTTGTTTACCTTTTGACTATGCTAAGAATGGCATTCATATGTTTTACTTTACTGTAGTACTGATAGATGTCTTGCTTTAACTGAATGAAAGTAAAACATTTAAAAATGATTTGTCTCTACCATGTATATTCAACCATTTTCAAAACATAAACATATTATAAAATATATTTCTTTTGTACAGATTAGCTGTGTATGCAAGAAGTTCCCAGTCTCTGTCAGTTCAGCTAATTTATTTTCTTTATCCTGCAACTGCTGTTGAATTTCCTGTAATGTTGCATGGTCTTTAGTAAGCTGTTCTGCTGAATTTGAAACTCCTATGCACTTTTGAAAAGATGTATGTATAACTTGGCTAAGCTTCCTGAACTCATTGTGTCTGTCTTTTAGAAGTTTACTACATTCCTTTGTAACAAAATGTAATAGGGGTTCTATTAGTAACTGATTTGACTCACATGTGGTGACAGGACATAACTGTTCAACATCAGAATTTAATGGAAACACTTTACCCTTAGTTAATTCTTTATCATGAACAGATCTGTCTTTACAGTCTATTTTTTTAGCAATATGTTGCAATACTTTTTTATGGCATAATACACAAAATGCAGTTTTTGTTGAAGCACACAATAAACATTTGTCATATTCCACATGGTTTTCTTTGAGATACCAGTCAAATATTGTAATACATTTGCATAATGCCTTACTATCAACCTGCCCTAATAAGGTTTTACATTTACTAATGTGCTGTGTATACCAACATAGCAATTTACTAAAGTTTGGTTTACTCCTGCATGAATTATAAATAATATCCATACTAACAATATCCAAACTGTCTAATAATATACAAACTGTCTAAGAATATACAAACTATGTATGAATATACAAACTGTCTTAATTTCGACTCCTGGCTGGCTCGCCATTGAAAAATTATATGGAGCTTTACTTGCTTGCTTGCTTGATGTGATGGATTTGAAGTCTTCTTAAGACACTCAATCTTGCTGGCTGGATTCTGCTAAAATTCAAAGTCTGGTTATATTTGCATTCACAGTCTGTTGCATACAGAAACTTGCAGAATATACACTGATGAGAGAATATACTTTGCAGCATCAACTTTAGAGAGCAGTAACAAATAACTTTTTATAATAAACCAAACGGAACAATGTTGCAGCTTAAAGTACTGTTCCAACTTTACTTCTCATATAGTACAGATGATGTGAGAGATATAACATTTACCTCAGGGCAAATGAGTCCCTACCATACCTCAAACATAACTGGATTTATACAGCTCTTTATATACACTTTTAGTCATGCATAAACATATACATTTCCTCTTGATATTCTATTTTGGAGAATTGTTCATCCTGTAGAAACAATACTAAGCTTCCTTGTTTAACAATGTCTTGTAATAGACCAGCTTTTCTGACAGTGTGAACATCCTGTATTCTATTTGGATCTTTGTACAAAAACATCTGTTCTTTTGCCAATGCTGATAACAGTGTCCTGTTGTCCATGCAGAAAAACATATTTTTGAGGAAACACATTGCCACAGTGTCATTGTTCATTCTTTAAAAGCAGATTTTGCATTTTTACTCTTGCATACATCCTGTTTTTAAGTCTGTAAGGGAAAAATGTCCATTCAGCAGGTTCCTTATTTTCCAAGCCATGGTCATTTAGTATGGTTGCTGATCACATATTACTAAACTCTGTTTCTGCATTTAAGCAAGCTTTTTCTTTCAGCATATTTACAACAGAATTAATTTCAGCCTTATATTCATAAAATCTAACAATTTTGAAATTCGTGCTTCTGGGGTTTCAATGTTTTGAGCTTTCTGCTTTATAATCTTGGGATTCTGAAATTCGATATTTCTGAATTTCGGGATTATAAAGTGTTTCTATATATATATATATTTTTTTGCTTTGTTTGGGTAGTTTAGCAGTAGTTGGTGTGTGGTTTAAAGGCATGGGTTTTTTTCGCCCTGCCCTGCTCTGATTCAAGAGTTATGTTTTTCTGTCATTTAGTAGTAATTTCTGGTAGAAGTTCGAAGGGTATTAAAGATACGTAAGTGGGCGTTGGTTGTTTCATTGAAGCATCGCAATACAGCAGTTGTATTCTCAAAATCTGGACAGACTTGTTGGCACACGGCCACAGATAATGTGGGAACAAATCCCCCAAATAGGAACAATTTTTAAATATTGCTTTTACAAACTCAGAAAAATGATAGAATAACATATTTTGCATTAGCGTGAATTTTCTGAAGGGTATGAAATCTAGAAATCAAACCGTCTGCCATTATATTCAGACTTCCGTGATTTGCCAGAAAACTCGAGTTTTATGAGAAACGGACCAAAATAGGCCCCGAGAGAAAAACCCCAGTACATAATAAACGAAGTTCGATATATAGGAGATTGTGATCGTTTGAGAAATACAGAGACCGCGAGCGAGAAAAAGACAGACTGCTCAGGATATCTGGGGATTATGATCGGTTTGTGCCCACCCGTAACACATCGGCTAACAACAGCTTTTTCCTGACCATCTCCAACGTCAACAAGGCGGACGAAGGGGAGTTTTACTGCACCGTCTGGTTCACGGGGAACCCGGGCTTCATTCGTGGGAACGGGGCCTGGCTCCAGGTGTTAAGTTTTGCTGGTGCTCGTAATTGTGTGGTTTCATCGCCTTTTGGGAGTTCGTGGACTTCAGCGTTCTTATTGGGTCGGTGAGGCAACTATTATAATTTTTATTCACTCCAACTTCAGAAATATCTAATTGGGGTGTCGATTGTGTGTTTGAGATGCAGTTTGGCTACACATTTAGTCGCTAAACTCCACACGTGGTTTCCAGTTGTTAGCATCCACCATTTTTTGGATTTCTACATCTACGTGTTTTATTTATGTGATTCTCAGGGTCGATGAGGATGCAACTATTTTCGATTACTCCAACTTCGGACATATTTTGGAAATATTCATTTGGGGTTTCCATTTTTTGAATAAGTACCAGTAACGTCAGCATATCCAGGGCCAGTAGGATATTTCATGTGTTTTTTTACTGGAATATGTCTCACATGGGCAGTCTACAATATTCTTCAGGTACTGTACCATTTATCTTATAACGACAAACAGAGAGTTTGTCTATATCACCAGTGTTTGTGGTGCAACGATCAGTGCTTCATATATTTTTTCACAAGATAGTATTTTTTTTGTTTGGGCCCAGTCGTTCATTTGAACATTTGGACATATTTCCAAGATATTTGTTGTTTGTAGGTGGTTGGTACTCCTGGAGACATATGATCTAGGGCCAACAGAAGAGTGTCTTGCATCTACATCTATCATTGAACTTTGTCATATTATACTATTATTAGTTTATTTACCATAGTGTTTGCGCTAGGATTTGCATCTGTTACAATATTTTCCACACCAGATGCCTGTACTATCTGTATAACGGGGAATTAGTGCAATAGTGGTTCTGCGTTTGGATTTAATACTTTTTATAATCTTGGACATATCATTCTACTGAGATTGTCAATGTTTATATGTTTAGCAGTATTTGTTATACAACATTTAATATCTGTTATTCAGTGTGCTTACATACATTTTTTATAATTTTTTCACCATTAGGTAACCTATACTATTATCCAGGCACTGTATTTATATTTCCTAATTATTAAATAGACCATTCAAGTTTGATATTGGCACCAATAATATTTATGTGCCTTATGTCTCTTAACTAGGTGTGTTTGAACGTGATTTATCACATCTAGGTTCAGTCTAACAGTATAACCATTTCCTGATTATTTTGTCCATCAATGACCACTTTGGCTCTATATATTTGGGGTATAGTTTTTATCATTGACGCTTTCTAGAGGATTTTATTTTCCTCCTTCAGACAAACCTTAGATTATAAAAAGCTGCAGTACTATAATTTTTATGATCTGATTTTGTCTCTCCTATATACACTTTGTGTTCCTTGTGAGTTTTGGGGATTCTTTTGCTATTGTTGGATGACATATAGGGCATGATATTGTTGCAGATTTTGCATGGAATATTTTATTGACTATTTTTGAAACACTTTTTTTTCCAAAACAGGTTTATTGTTTTAACATACAAGAGAAATATCATAACAATTTTATACAAGTAATTAAAAATAGATATGATTATAACATTCAACAAAACAACTAAAGTATTTACAAAGACATCCACTACAATCAGATCAATTACTTAAACTATTATTTTACACCGTGTAGTCCTACACTTACTAACCTTTCACTCTATAAAAACATGCCTTTAACCCTTAACTCAATCATTCCTCTTCTTCTACTTAACATCCTGCTTTACTACTACACTCTTACCTCCTGAACATCTTAGGCTTAGCCAAACTCCTGTATTAGCCAAACATACTACAACTACACTTCCTCTACCTGACCAAACCCATATTAATATACTTTCAACCTGCCCCTACCTTCCCCTCTCTACCATAAAGTACACCATTACAGATTCACAACCTCCAAACGGTTCTATATAATACCCATCAAATACACAAATATCTTTCAAACCACACAAACACTTTTATTGATACATGGGGACATCCACCCCAACCCGGTCCCAATACCCTCCTTAATCCCACCCCTTCAAACCATACAGCTAACTATACTAGCACACCCTTCTCTACTGACATCCTGTCTTTTGCTCACTTAAATATTCGTAGCATTAATAACAAATTAACACAACTCCATGCCTTAATTGATTTCTATGCCTTTGATATCCTCTGTCTCACAGAAACCTGGCTTAAACCCAATACCAAAGACAACGAATTTACTCCCCCAGGCTATAGCACTTTAAGGCAAGATCGTCTTAATAAAAAGGGCGGAGGAGTGGCCGTCCTATACAAATCACAACTTCAGGTAGCCTTAATTGACTCCTTGCCCCCCTCCCCAGGAAATGCTGAAATACTTTGCACCAAACTCCAAGTTAATAAATCCAAGGCTATTAACATAATATGTTCCTACATCCCTCCAGGCAAGAACATCAATATCCTGGAAAATATCCTTAGCTGGGCCTCCTGTAGCTTTCCCCAAGAAACCATAATCTTAGGTAATTTCAACATTGACTGGAACTCCTGCAAATCCCCCACACCCTCCATTCACCTTAATCTCTTTAACTATCATCAAACCATCAACTCCCCTACTAGAATAAATAAATCCACCCACAAACAAACCATCCTAGACTGGATACTAACCAACAACAATCCCCTCTCCTATAAAACAGGAATACTCCCTGACAATATCAGTGACCACCTCCTTACCTTTATCACTAAACAAAAATTCAACAATCCCAAACCAACTACTTTCCGGACTAAACACAACAAAACAGAATTCAACCTAGCATCCTTTCAAAATGAACTCAAGGAATATAACTGGTCTACTCTAAAATACCACCCAATAGATGAGGCTGTAACCCATTTCAACAATACCTTCCTACAAATTCTAAACCAACATGCCCCATCCCGATTAGTCAGAGTCAAATCCAAAGCAGCCCCATGGCTCTCTAAAACAACTAAACAAACTATGCAAGCTAGAAATAAACTATGGTCTAAATGGAGGTCCACAAAAAACCCAATTGACCATCAAAACTTCAAACAGCTGAGAAATAAAACAAAGAAGCTTACCATTCTGGACAAGAAAAACTACCACCTTCAATACCAACAAAACCAACACCAAAACCCAAAACTATTTTGGTCAGGAATAAACAAACTACTCCATCCTGGCAACACCAAAACGCCTACCCCAGCTAACCTAGCACAAACTCAACCTAACATTATAGCCGACACTTTCAACAACTTTTTCTCTCAAACAGTCACCTCACTTGCAAGTACCATGACTCCCCCCCCAACCCTCCAAACTACCCCCACTCAAAACAGCACACACATGCTAAAGTTTAGTACTGTCTCAACAACCTATATACATAAGCTTCTATCTAAACTCAAACCCTGCACCCCTTCTGCAGACAAGCTTCCAGCTGAATATCTGCAACTAGCTGCATCCAAGATAGCCTACCCAGTCTCCATCTTAATAAACAGAACCATAACTGAATCCAAAATCCCATCCTGTTGGAAAATCTCCCATATTATTCCCCTCCATAAAGGAGGAAACTCCAACGAACTCTCCAATTTTCGGCCTATTGCCCTTCTATCTCCTCTATCCAAAATATTGGAACGCTGCATTCACCATCAACTTCTACATTATCTCTTAAATAACAACTTGCTTGTAGACTCACAACATGGTTTTAGACCCTACCATAGTACTTCAACTGCCCTTCTCTCCTTCACTGACTCTATCAATAAAAACCGCAACAATAACCTGTTCTCCTCTGCTTTATTCTTAGACCTCTCAAAAGCGTTCGATATGGTCAACCATAAACTTCTCCTTGATACCCTACAATCCCTCTCACTTGATTCACAAGCATTACAGTGGTTCGACTCATACCTGACTAATAGAAAACAAGCAGTCCTCTGGGACAGCCACCTATCCTCTCAACTCCCTGTTACTATCAGCGTCCCACAAGGATCCATCCTAGGTCCCCTACTTTTCTCTATTTTCATAAATAACCTGCCCACTTCCCTCCCAACATCCACTTGTATACAGTATGCAGATGATTCCACTCTCATCTGCTCTGCTTCTTCCCCAGCACAACTCCACTCTGCTACCCAGGAGGTCTTCACTGCAGCAGAAAAATGGTTCCAACATATCTGTCTCCTCCTAAATCCCAAAAAAACCAAACTTCTACTGTTCACCCCTACCTCTAAATCCACCCCTATCACTTTTTCCATTGTATCGTGCAATGGCACTGTCATCCAACCTGACTTTTCCACTAAACTGCTAGGCGTAACCATAGACAATCAGCTAAATTTTGACTATCACATTGACTTAACTATCAAGTCAGTCAATAAAAGATGGGTTCCTTTACAGACTTAAGCCCTTCCTTACTGCCACTTCCGAGTGGCTCTCGCTAAACTCACCTCATTTCTACATTATTGTATGCCTCTCCTTCCTTTATCAATATATCTAAAGCTAATCTTCAAAAACTAAATACCGCTACCACAGTATAGCCAGATTTGCCACTGGCTCTCTATTCCAAACTCATCACTGTCTTAACTTAAAGAAACTAAACTGGCTTGAACTTCCAAACCTAATACTACTTCAGCAACTAATCATCACTTTTAAAATTCTACATTACCCTCCAACA
>NC_056731.1:1854903454-1854953454 GCF_019279795.1 Protopterus annectens
ATATATATATATATATATATATATATATATATATATATATATATATATATATATATACATGCATACACACAAAGTAAGTCTGGAAAGATACTGCGCAGCACAACATGTATAGAATAGATGCAGTAAATAAGTGCAACAAAGGTACAGACCACAGGGCTTTTTTATGCAAAAAAGAAACAGTACCTTACTGTTATTTTCATCATGTTTGCTCAGTGTCATACAGTGCCTCCAGAAAACAGGTTATTTGAACAAAAGTCACTGATGCAGACCTTGTCAGGCCTGTTTTTGTGCTTCAGTAAATAAAAACACCTTCCCATGAGTTTTATTCAGGCTACGTCCACACTTATTCCTGAATGGGCTGTTGAACTCTAATAAATCTTGGACCTTCAGCTTTGCTTTACCCAATGGTGAACCTCTAACTGAGAAATTACTTTCTGGATAACCTTGAACAGGTAACCTCCTTTTATGCAAGTGTCAACTGTCAGTTAGCTAGCTAATACAATGAATTGCCTGATTGTAGTGTTGTCAGAATTTTATTAGGCCATGTCACTTTACATACTATTAAATGCATTTTCCACATTTCCTATACATGATGCAATTTTAAAGGTATGTCCACCTTTTCCATGCACACCATGTCATAACTACTCTCTCAGAAAAACATAGATTTGGAGAGGACTATTGTAAGCTCATCTGGCATTCTGTAAAGTTCCTCAGACTGGCACCCCCTCCATTTTGAGTTAAACAGCAAAAAAAAGGGGGGTCCTCTTAAAGTTTAAGATCAAAAAAGGCTCTATTACCGCTGAGAAACTCTGAAACCATAGCAAGCTGCTTGTTACAGTAAATTTACCAATTAACCACACACAGCACTTGTCATAAAAACAGATCTGCAGATGCAGTATGTACTTCAGAAATAAATTCAAGTTCTGCACCCCAGCACTGTCAGCTCCTGCTGATTGCATCCCCTAATAGCTTGTATCTGGGGAAGTGACCTCCTTTTTCCCAACCTAGTTATAACTCCCTACAGGAAGTAACATGTATCAGAAAGTCAAACACGTGGTGATATTACACTACAGGTTGTACAGTCTCTCCAAACCCGTAGGAAAACATTGTGGATATTTTGGACTTAAAATAATAAGCTGTAGGATCACAGTAGCCCTCTGGCATTCTTATTAGATAGTCCAGGACTGCAGGTCACTGTATATTGAAAAGGATGGAGGAACTTTCTATCACGTATCAATCCTTGTCTGTTTACTCAGCCTTTGTAACTGGACACAGTCAGTCACTGTGCTGAAGTGTCTGCCTAGTAAATATCCTTTCAAAGATGTAAAAGTTCTACTTCACTGATAAACACTATTACTATGGCTGAATATTTTTCCCAAAAATGTTTATTTGGTACTTGCGTATTACTGCAAGCAGATTTTCACGATAATACCACTTGCTTACCGATGTTAAAATCTGACCTTTAATGCTGTAAAAATGTCATGAAATGTGTTTTCTTTCACAGTGAAGGTTCTTTTATGAAGGATTATCAATAAAAACTGAAAAAGTTAGTGCTGCTGTTTATGTATGCATTTTACTGCCAGCATGTCTGCTGCTATCTCATTTCTGCATTAACTGTAAATGTCAAAAACGTGTATGTGAACCTTGGTAAATATAGAAACATAGAGGAACTAAAACAGTTTTAGACCGTGCACTTACTATCACGTCAGCTTAACCCTTTCAATTCCCCTTGAACTTTTTTGTCATGCATTCAGACGTTAATGCATTATGTTAGTGCTACTCCTTTCATCAGGAAGAGAGCAGCCCTGACAAATGAAGCGTGCTTGTGCAATGCACGCAAAGCAAGAAGAATTGTCCAATTGTTTCTCTTTCTGAATGTAATCCAAAATTATTCTTGATTAGTAAGGATGTAATGTAACACCTCTCTGTGTTTCCTGCACTTGTTTTCACTCCAGCATGCAAATTTCATAACCACAAATATTACTGATATAGAATGGAGGATGCGCCTCATCTCAAATTTCTTAGGTCAGCACTGTCTACAAATGATCTCTGATGCATCTATATGCAATATAAATTGCTTAATTAAGCACAAGTCACAAATTGTTGTTCTGAGCATAATATTATTATTAGCTGATCAAATTCTCTGCCTCCAGGAATCATTGTACTTTGATAGGAGATTTTCCTTGGTAAGATTTATGAGTTCATAGGTAAGACCTAGGGTAGCTGCACTTACAGGCCATTTTAAACCTAGCCAATTTCATTTTTTGTGCTCAAAATAACTTATCCCATTTTGTTATAGATTGACCTTACCCATACCATAGTTGATAATTATATATCTGAAGTAGTTACTTCATTTGATCTGCAACCTGTGGGTCGTCGGATCCGACCTCGGATCCGAACCGGCAGCTTTCCAAGCTCCAAGATCTGAGCTCCTAGCTCCTCCCCCTACCCATAACCCCTTGCTACTAACCACATTACCTCAGATCGTTTTTTGCAGCGGCTAAAGACAGTTGCTTCAAAGTGAAGAGCTCCTGGCCTGGTGAGATTGTTCCTTTTTTATAGGCTTTTTCTTGTAATATTGTGTGTGTGTGTTTAAAAAGAAACCCTGTAAAACCCTTTTTTAAAAAAAAAAAAAACAAAAAAACAACTAAACTAATTAATCTTTCCTTAGTTTAACCTTATCTCTCCCCCTCCCCCCCCTAGTGTTTGGGTGTGTGTGTGTGAGAGACTTTTTTTTTTTATGGCTGAAGCTAAGGCCATATTTTCAAAATGTACTGAGTGTGGCCACAAGCTTTCCCCAGCTGATGGCCACACTCAGTGTGTTTTGTGCCTGGGGACAGCTCATCTGTCGGAGGCCTGCCAGATATGTGCGGCCTTCAACCCTCGGGCACTCAGGGACAGGAAGAACAAGCTGATCCTGGCGGGAAAACTCCCCCAGGAATCGGCTTCTTCTTCCTCTCCCAGCCGGGTTCAAGCTACTCCTGTAGCTTCTGGCTACTCCCTTAGCTGTACCCGGGACTCAACCTCCCTTATCGGTTACCAGCTCGGTGGAGTCTAGTGCTTCTTCCCACAGGGAGAAGAAGCACAAAGATAGAGAGGGTCACAGTTCTAAAAGGCGGGCCGAGTCTCATCCCTCGGCTCCACCTGAAAAAATTCTGAAGTCCCCAGTGAAGGTCTCCGGATCCTCATCCTCTCGGCTCCGTTCACCTTCCTTTTCTCCGGAGCCGGAGGACGAGGATAGGTCTCCCTCGAGGTCTTCAAGGTGGCCCTCCCGGCCTGCCTCGACTGCCTCTTCATGGTCTACAAGAAGCATCTCCGAAGCAGACATGGATCGGATGATGCGAAGATTTTTACAGACCCAGATGCAGATGGGGATGCTCTTGCTTCCCCCCCCCTTTGGGAGGGAGTGCAGCCCCCATTTTTGCCCCGATCGCTCCTTCTCCAACCCGTTTTCGGGTCTCGGAGTTATCGGATCCAGGCCCTTTCGGATCCGGGGATACGTCGGCGCCAATAGCGATTGTGTCTTCGACGCCGACTATACCTTTGAGCTTGTCAGATCCAAGCTCTTGGGGACGAGGGTTGAGCATCGGATCCGAGGGGGTGGTTGTGTCTTCAGCGCCAATTGGGTCAGAGCACACCACTACCTCGGGTCCGATTGCTTCGGCTCCGACCCCGATCCTATCCTCGGAGCCGAGGAGGTTACTTTCTCAGGCTGGAGACAGTGAATCTCCCTCGGCTTTTGAGGTAGTGGAGAGGGTACTGTCGAGGTCATCCAGGTCCCCGACCGGGCCTTCGGATCCACCTGTTCCCCCACTGTATCAGGGTCTGTCTTCGATCATCCGTCCATCTGGACAGCCTGCCCAAAGCCTCCAGTTGGTTCCTATGGAGGAAGACCACCCCGCGGACGAGCCCTCTTCGGACAGTCCTGCCGAAGAGGTGCCTCGGAAGCATAAGTGCAAAAGGAGGCACCTGGACTCCCCTGAGTCCATTACCATGGATACGGATTTGGATGATACGGAGGGCTCCCCAAGGTCACCCCCTGAAGATGTCTCTTTCGGAGACATCATGGAAATGTTGCGTATAAGAGAGGGGTGGTCTGCCCAAAAGCCCTCCCTGGACGAGTCCGTTTTTCTGGAGGCCTTTGAGGCAGGCCCATCTACCTCCTGGGTGTCCCCCCCAGCCGACCCCTTGGTGGATTTAATTACCACCAGGGCTTGGAAGGAGCCTGACACCGTGGAGCCTATCCCTAGACACCCAGACAAGGTCCTCAGCCCTCCCTCTGATAGACCTTCTTGGTCCAAAGGCACGCCGGTTGATGCTATGTTGGTGGCGGCGGCCACTAAGAAAGAACTTGCCCAAGAAAGTTCTTCGGTTAATCCGTCGGACAAGGAGTCCCGGGCATTTGACCGTATTGGGAAGCAGATGTTTGCTTCAGCGACCTTTGCTATAAGGTCGCTGAACTACATGGCACACACCATTAGGCTACAGCGTGACTTAATTAAGGAATACGCTGCAGCCCCTCCGGAGTCCATGTCGGTCCCAGACAAAAAGGTTTTTGAGACTCGAATGGCCACTCTAAAGTCCATATCAAATACATCTATGTGGCTCCTTTCCCATGCCATGGAAGGAGCCGCTAGAGCTAGTGGAGCTGGAGTGGTCTTGCAACGTCACTCCTGGCTCCGCGGATCCCCCTTCACGAGCGCCCTTATGACGGTTCGGCCTTATTTGGCTCAACAGTTCACGACAGCGAAAAGGATGGGATCTAGTCCCCAAAGATCCTTCTCCAGGAATCAGAGGGGGCAAAAGAAGCTGTGGTTCCGTAAATCTCAGCAATCCCATTGTGCTGCAGACAACTCATCCTCTAGAGGCAGAGGAGGACAAGGTGGACACCGGCCCAGAGGCAGAGGAGAGTCTGTAGGATCTAGAGAACCTTTCTGACAGACCTGACAACAGCCCTGAGGGCTTGCCCGACTGTCCCTCTCTGGAGGTTGTGTGATCAGCACCTGTCAAACTGGGAGTCCATTACAAAAGATTGATGGGTGCTCGGATTATATCAGAGGTTACACTATACCGTTCACATCCCCCCTAGAAATTTCCCCAGATCAGTCTCAGACCCATCCTAGACCTCTCTCGTCTCTGAACCTGTTCATACCCAAGGAAAAGTTCGGATGGTCACCCTCAATCTATTCTCCCCTTCTGCAGGAGAATGACTGGATGTGCTCGTTAGACCTCAGAGATGCGTACTACATATACTAATGGACAGGCGAGTCCAGGAGGTTCCTCCACTTCGGCTAAGAGCCAGTCATTATCAGTTCAGGGTTCTTCCATTTGGCCTAACCTCAGCCCCCAGAGTGTTTACCAAAGTCATGGCAGTGGTTGCATCCCACGTGAGACTCCAGGGCATTCAGGTGTTCCCTTACCTAGACGACTGGCTCCTCACCACCCCCAACAGGCATCTACTGGTTGTATGGCGAGATTACGCCCTCTCTCTGGCCCGTTCTTTGGGCATTTCAGTGAATCTAAAGAAATCCTGCCTGTGCCCCACTCAAGCCCTAGATTTCATAGGGGCAAGGCTGGATACTCGGATCTCCAAAGTGTTTCTTACACCTGTCAGGCTGAACAGTTTGTCTCTCCAAATCTCAGACATTCTTCGGAGCCCCGCTCCTCCAGCAGAATTAGTCCTGAAGGCGCTAGGGTCTATGTCAGCAGCGATCGGCCTGTCTCTTCATGCCTGTCTGTGAATGTGAGTGTTACAGTGGACTCTCCAGGTCCAATGGTCACTATCGGTCCATCCCTTAGACATGCCGATTCCCCTGAGCAGGGCGTGCAGACACTCCCTTCTTTGGTGGTTACAGGCTCAGGAACTCAAAGAAGGGAGACCCTTTGTGATCCCCCCAGTCAAAGCCACGTTGACCATGGACGCTTCTTGCCTCGGGTGGGGCGGGCATTATGCAGGCAATTCCATCCAAGGCACGTGGACCCCCTCTAGAGACTGCTTTGCATATCAATGTCCTGGAGATGAGGGCAGTGCTTTTGGCGTTGCAAGCTCTTCATCACCTTCTTCCTCTGGGGACTATTGCAATCCAGATGGACAACATGTCCGTTGTCTGGTATATAAACAAACAGGGAGGGACCAGATCTTACCCCCTGTGTCGAGAAGCCGTGAGAGTGTGGGAATGGGCGATTTCCACCAACCACTTTCTGATAGCAACGCACATTCCGGGACGGTCCAACATATTAGCGGACAAGTTAAGTCGGGTATTCCTCAACCCTTACGAGTGGTCTCTGAATCCTTCTGTCGTGAAGCAGATATTCCTCAAGTGGGGTCAACCTCGCTGCGACCTTTTCGCTTCTCCCTAAATACAAAATGCAGCGATTACTTCGCGATACTTCCCCCCAGAGGGGAATCCCCCACGGACGCTTTGGTTCATGCTTGGCCACCCGGTCTCCTTTATGCGTATCCTCCTCTTCCTCTGATGATGAAATTCATCCAGAAATCCTGTCGGTTGGGGAGCAGAGTATTTCTCATAGCCCCATTCTGGCCTCGACAAATCTGGTTCCCCTTTCTGCAGTCTCACAGTGTGGCTCCCCCATGGATTCTGGACACCAGACCAGACCTAATCTCGCATCCGACGAGATGCCACACTCCGAACCTGGTCAATCTCTGGCTTACGGCTTGGTTGATCCAGTTCCATTAATGGCTAGGACTCCTGGTATCTCATCCCCTGTTAAGGCTATTCTGGTGGCAGCTCATAAACCATCCACCAGAAAGCTCTACAACAGTAAATGGAACCCGATTGGTCAAAACATCAAAATATTGCACACATAACACGGAAATTGCCGTAGGGAATATTTTCCCTTTACTTCAATGCAGTGCGATCTCGGAGTAGGAATATTTAAGTAGCAGGGGTGTGGGGGGTGCAGCATTTAGGTAAATATAGTTTTTTTTTTTTTTTTTTATTATATTTTTGAAATTTCAAACATCGGTCTATGAATTATGCGACCAGTTCGATGTTTGAAACTTTCAGAAATATAATATAGACCCGCTTTGAGTGGGTCCATGTAGGACATATTGTTTAGGCCTGTATCCTTTTAGTAAGGTATCTCTGAGGGTGTTCCAGTTGTTGCATGTGTCTGGACAGATACATTCCATAGGGGGCATTATATTCAATGACCGATCTAATGAGCACTGAGTAAATGGGTCAATGATATCCCTAGATCTAGAGTCACAGTCCCTTTGTTGATAAACTGTGCATTATAGAAGGACTTTCTTAAAACAGTAGATATATGTTGGTCAAAAGTTATGTAATTGTCCACATAAGTTCCCAAATTCTGAATAACTGGGTCATTTCTTAGGGGCTTATTGTCAATGTGGTAGTTCCCTGGGGTGGATGACTCTAAAGGATACAATAATGCATTTTTGGCATGTAGTTTCAGCCGTTGATTTTGGCACCATTTCTTTAAGACAAACCTTGATGGAGGATGGCAAAGTCATCTGGAGATTCAATGAGTGCTCCTAGCTTGCTGTCATCTGCACACTTGTCAGCCAGAGCTCTTTAGTGTTGGCTTTTACTTCAGAAAAGTAGATGCCAAACAACAGGATTCCCAGCATAGAACCCTGAGGGACTCCACTGGTAACTGTTCTCTTTGTGGAGGTAACTTCCCTTGTTTATCTGCATCCTGTCTGTGACCCAACTGGTAACCCAGTGGGTGTCATAGGAGTTTATTCCCAATTTATTTAGCTTTTCTACTATGCCTAAGTGGGGAATTGTGTTAAAAGCTTTGGTCAGGCTGAGTTATACAGCGAGTACCATTTTGCCTTCATACATCGCTTTGGTGATCTTTTAAAAAAAAAATCTGACAGGGGTCCATTGTTTGGAGGTTCCCTGTGTTCTGATTGATTAATTCCATAATATGTCTTTCAGTGGCTTTGCATATGAGGCTGGCCAGACTTATGGGTCTATAAATGCTTGGGTCAGTGGAAGGTCCTGTCATATGCAGGGGAATAACTATAGCTGTTCTCCATTCACTTGACACAAAACCTGAATGGAGGCTGAGATTGGGCAGTATTGTTAGGAGTGTTTTTAAATCATGCTTCATGCCATTTAAGATGCATCCAAGGATATAATTTAGGGCCTATTGATACAATATTTTTAGCTTTTGATATAACTTTTAGGACTTGGTTTTGTGTGATAGCTGGAGGCGAGCAAGTTTCAGGTATATCTTGAGGGACAGACAGAAGGGTAATGCTAAATGTAAAGTTATTGGCCTGCAGATTCACTATATCTTTGGCCACAATGTAGTTACCATCATTCACAGTCAGCTCAGTGCATTTCAACATTGTGCTTTTGAGATTACGAACATAACAAAAAATGCCTTGTGATTGTCTTTGGCTTGGGTAGCTATATTAGCCTCAGACTTGTTTTTGAGAGATTTTAAGCTCCATAGTTGTTTATTTCAGTGACAAGGGATGTAACACACTGAGGATTACTCTTCTTACTTTGGGTCAAAATTCTTCTTCTTTTTTTATAAAGTTTGTTGATATTATAGTTACAGCATGTGGGTTTGTTTCTGGAGTTTGCCCTGCACTTGTTCCTAATGGGTACAGCTGCACCTGTGCAGCTGTTTGCATGCTGGTACAGTGGGAAGGTGTACATTTATGTGTGTTCAGTGGAGATAACTGGGTTTGGTGGGGATTTGAAGCTTAACAATGTATCATTTAGGAGTAGGTAGTTTGTAAATTTCTAAAGGTACCTTGGGCAGAAAGAATCTTTGCTTTCTGTTTTATTAAGAAGGAGCCTGCTTTATGGTTAGACCTAACAAGTGATGAAGATACACAGCAGATGGTGAAAAATGCTCACTTATTAGTAAGGACAAGATCCAAGATGTTTTGCCCACAGTGAGTACTCTGCCTAATTGTCCCAGGGCAATTGTATTGTCTAAGTCCAGGAATCTCTGTGTTTGTGCACTAGTGGTGGTGTAGGTTTCCCAGTCTATAGGTGGATAGTTTAGATTACCTAGGGAAATGGTATTGGGTTTAATAGTGAGTGATTCTAATTCCTGTAGCTAGGAGGTGTGGCTTTCTTTTGTTATAGAGGGAGTTCTATAGCTAGCTAATATGTAGTTCAGGACCTTTCTGATGGTTATTTGGACATGAAGAAACTCTAGTGAATCATGCTGGTTTACCAGGGTTGATTTGAGTCTCTTCTGGATATAAATTGAGACACCTCCATCTTTTTCCCCTCATGCACAGTAGCTGGTCTAAACCTGTGGAAATTGTTATAGCCCTGCACAGCTGGAGTGCTGTCCTCTATTTTAAACCATATCTCAGTCACTACACAGATGTTGTTGTCCTCCAGGGTAAAATGACTTGTAAAGAGTTTCTTGTTTAGGCTCCTAGCATTGATCAGTAACACCTTCATATTTTTCTTTTCTTGTTTCATGTTGTTGGTAGGTTTATCATGTTGGCATTGCCTAAAAAAAACACCATGGGGGTGGAAAATGTCTTTGCCAATAATTATAACCCTAGAGAGGACGGATGCAAGCCATTCCTAGTTAACCAGCATGGTCTGTCAATCATATCCTCCCAGGCTGACAAATATTGGACCCCCTTTGAATGACGCCAAACACTAAGCCAGTTATGGAAGTCACTTATTTTTTGCTCATATTGTAGCATTGTATTTGGTGAAAGTAGAATACTGCTCAATGCAAGGCTCATGCCTGCCTTGGACACATAATCTGAGAGCTCTGTCATGTCTCTCTTCATAAAATTCAGGGAGTTACACCTCAAGTCATTGACACTGGCATGAACTATGACAGAGTGATCTAATGGCATCAGTCAAGCAACTAACCATCACCCTTTCCTTGTTCAGCCTGGTAAGAAGCACATCTGTATGTCTTACAATGGAGTCACCAGTAACACAAATGCTTGATTGGGTCAAGGCCTGCTTATGGGCTCAGCATCTGTGACTTTGGGACTCCTTGTGCTGTGTGACAAAGTGGGATTAATTTGCTGAATGTGCTTTGTGCCTGTGTTCTGTTTTGGAGGTCTTTGAGGTCTAGGCAACTTAATCTTTAGAACTTCAGCATATGATAAATTGTGCATATTGTGATGGGCTTGGAGAGATGTGATATGTGGTGTACCATTGACAGTTTTAGTGTCTGAGTTTAGTCTGTATGAGATTTTTGCCTCCAAGTATATTATGTGTGTACATCTCTCACATACTCTCATGTGTGATGCTGTTTGAGTAATTAATGATCATCAGACAGCATGGGACAATTCTTACACTGTGTCAAGATACCCATCTTAATGAGGCTGGCTAGAGAAGTTATGGGGAGGTGCTGGTCCAGGATACCTAAAGGAATGTCACTTGGGGCAGGGCTAATTATAAATGCTTGGAATTTGATTTTAGAATAATGTTTGGGTGGACTGCTACTGAATATTTAAATTTCAGTACGAAACAACTAGACTGGAAATCCTCCTCTGCCACCAGGAAAAAACAATAAACTAATCATAGTAAAAAAAATAATTTGATTAAGCAAGTATTAATAGTAAGCATATTTATCAAAGGACAAGCAATAACTGCAAAATTAGATCCAGATTTTCTGTAGTATACATTTAGTCCAAGGAAAACCTTCACCTGTCTTTTAGTGGAGGGTATAGACCATTTTTATGGCATCTTTTTATTTAAGATGTGAGCTTATTTTCCTCTGTCTATGAGGTCTATTATATACTTTGCTTCCACTATTCGCAGCATTTGTAGTCAAGCCTGCATGTCATCAAGACTCTAACATAAACTGCACTTTAGGTAAATGAGACTCCCAGTCTTCTGAATGGATGAGCACATCATCCAGGTATGTATTAGCATACCGGAAGTGAAGCTTTAATATTTTAATTTATTTTAATTTTTACCTATCAGCCTCTGTAACATGGCTGGGGATCCATTTCAGCTAAATGACATTACTCACTGTGTACTGAAATAGACCTCCAAGGTTTGTAAATGCTGTTTTTTAATTTGGCAGATGAAACTGGTATCTTTCAAAAGTTCTTTGCCAAGTGTCATTAAATATCTTGCTCTTCCTAGATTTTCTGTCTACTCATTTGTTAATGTGATGATGGCCAAGCAGTCTAAGGCGTTGTGTTCAGGTTGCAGTTTACCCTGGAGGCATGGGTTCATATCCTATTTTTGACAGTAGTATTAGGTTTGGGGGTTAGCATAATGGTTAAGGAGGTTACTTCTCAGACATAGGGTCCATGGTTTGATTCTCAGCTTTGAGGGAAATTGACTAGACTTAAAATGGCTTGCAAGGGAAGTTATCTTAGTACTAAACTATGAACCTAAATGGCCTGCAAGGGCAGCTAGTCTAGTATTTATCTATGAATCTATGACCCTCTTATAAGCATTGGATATACATATCAGACTTTGAAATGTTATTCAATTTCCTAAAGAAACATGACAGAATCTGATATTTCCAGCAGGATTAGGAACTATCATTAGTGGGATGTACCATACACTGTTAGTGTTCTATTGCTCCTAGTTTGAACATCTTTTGATCACCTTCTCTTATTGTTTCTGTGACTCTGGTATTCCATAAAGGTATTAATATAACCAGCATTCCAAGTAGTGTCTGTATGTTATGTTTTATCTGTTTAGTTCTCCAAGGCATGTATTGAGAGTAGTAACTGTACTTCTTAATAAAATTCTCATGTTTCCTGGTTTTATACCTCTGATAAGGATCTCTCTAACCCGACTTCAGGTAGAGATTCTCTGGTGTCTTCTATATGAATGTCAGCCTGTGAGCTCACTACAGAAGCTTCTAGTTCCTTCATTGGCTCTATGCATTAATGTGATAGTGCTGCTCTTTTTGTTTCCAGGCTATCTAAGGTTATAATTCACTGCGTTTATTCCTTCAGACACCTCAAATGGTCCTTTCAATTTAGCCAGACATTTGTTCTCTGTGGAAGGCAAAAATAGTAATACTGACTTCCGTGTTAAATTGACTACATCAGGCACTTCTTCTTATAAACTCATTGCTGCATCTCCAAGGCTTTCTGCATGTGCACCTTTACTATAGCTTAACCAGCTTTAATCTATCCTACAAACTTGTGTATTATTCTGTCACATTTTTGAATTGTGTCTTCTCTTCTTCACAAGATTCCGTAAGAATGCCAGTCAGTAGTCTTGGATGCCTGCCCTACAAGAGTATAAATTGTGAAAATTCAGTTGAAGTTTGTGGCACCTCGCTTACTACAAACAGTAAACAAGGTAATAACTGGTTCCAGTTTTTGCCATATGTGTCAATAACATTCCTTGCATGTATTTTAGTATTTTATTCATCATCTCTACCAATCCATCAGTCTGTGAATGGTAGATTAACATTTTCACCTGTTTTACTTTAATGTACTGACATAACTAATGGAATACCGTTTACATAAAATAAGTGCTGTGGTCAGTAAGCATCTCTTTAGGGATACCCATTCTAGACATTTGCAATACCAGTACTCTGGCAATAGCCTTAGCATCAGCTTTGCAAACTGGCACTGTTTCTGGAAATTTTGTAGCATAGTGTATTATTACTAGAATATATTGATACCCATTATTAGATTTTACTAGTGAACCCCCACAATGTCCACAACAATATGTTCAAATGCTTCTTCTATAACAACATGGGTATCAGTGGACTCTCACATTCAGGGTAGAGTGCAGTTTTTTTAGTATTCTGACCAAAAAACACAGAAAATTTCCATCTCATTCTGTATCCATGACGAGTCAAATCTGGCTAGTAATCTTGTCTTACTTTTTGTCTCTCCCCATGTGATCTCTTAACATGTCTATTGACTAGCTTCATTATTAGTATCCTATGAGGTTTGGCACTAGCAATGGATATAGAATTTCCTACTTGTCTTTATCTGTTCTACATAACAAATAATCTCTTAACTCAAACTAAGTGGGTAGTAATGGGAATATTCAGTTCACTGTCCTCCACTATAATCTTGGTTATGTTGTCTCTTGCCCTACTTACAACCAAGCTTATTTAATGTTTATGTGGCTTATCTGTAGGTCCAATAACTCACGGTTATTTTTTTTTCACCAGCTTTTCTTGAGATGGAAGGTGCAGCTTCACCCCCAAAAGTATTAGCACTACATTTTCTCCTGCAAATGTTATTTCTAGACAAAAGTCACCTTCTGCTTTAAATTTTCTACTATTTGACAGTTCCCTCTTTCTTTTGCATTATGTTCCCTTTCTGCAGACTTTAGAAGCCGGCATTTTTTTACCTATCTTATTTTTTAGAACTTTCTACCTTTTTTCTCTGAAGATCCTCACTTAAGTACCCTGTATCATCTGCTTTTAATTCTGCATATTTTTATCTGTCTTATTTTTAATACTTCCTACAATGTCTGTGCTGTGAATGTCCTCATCTAAATGCCCAACTAATTGTATATTTATTCTTTTTGCTTCTGTCTAATGTTTCTTCTAACTCTCCATACATACTTCTGACTTGTACTACTTTTTCAGTTTTCCATTAGTTCACCTTCAATTTCTATTCTGATATCTCTTACAGTATTGATCTTGTGCAGTTCCATCATTGGGATACGTTTCTGGTAACACATACAATCAATCCTTTTTATTGTCTAGCCACAACCAGATAGTATCCCCTTTTGTAGTATCCATGGTAACTTGCTTCTCCTGGTTGTGATTTGTTATTTCTAATTTTGTTAATTGGTGAAGAACACTCATCCAAGGCCCCTTTCAGGCATGGCCATGGACCCCTGTGTGAGTGTCACTGTACTGTTTCCCCACCATCGTTGAACTGAATAGTAATATCCAGCTGTTGCTTTACCTTTTTTTTTATGAAGTATATTAGCTTGCAATACTGTGGTTATGATTTGTTTCTCCTTCCACATTTTCCACAGTGATTCCAGATGTGGAGAATCATTCCTAAAATGATACTGTTAGTCATGTCAGGAGTTAGAGCACGATATAAAAGTTTTCCTATAAGTGTTTGATGTTCTTCAAGTGTGAGAGGATTATTCTTTCCACTACCATAAATGCAAATTGCCTCCACTTTCTATTTGTTACTAATCTTATGCTTGCATACAAAGGGAACTTTGCTATGGTAATCAGGCTGCCAGAATCTAAAAGAACTTAAACATCTTTTCTAAAAATTAAATACATTTCACTAACTTGGTTATAATAAAATGACATAATGGTGACTCAGTTATTCTAACTCCAGTCTTACCATACCCCATAGGAACAATTTTATTTATTGCATTCATATCAGTTTTTTACACTTCTACTACTGCCATTCTTTCAGCACTAGTAAAACAGAATAGAGTTATAAGACCCCTCCCTTCACATTTAAAACAAGTTAAGACACTACTTGATTATTTTTGTTCCACAGAAGACTGTACATTTCCTACTGGAACCTTGTAGCAAGAAGTAGACAATTCAAGTTTAAACAATGTGCAGTTAATAAGCAGAAAATGTATCAAGATTACTATTTTGTCAGAATGCTTGGGATCACTTTGCAACACCCACTTGTTCATTTTACTAGGCAATGCTCTTTTAAATCTGTTTACTGCTAGAAATTCTAGCATTTTCACTTTGCTGTTCTTATTGGGTCCAAACAAACACTTCAAAATAAACTTCAGTGTGTACACTTGAGTCTATACAAGTTTGTCAGATCCATTTTTAGAAATTTGCAAGTCGTTGTTCTTCTGAAGTTATATCATTTCTAAGAGTTTCTTTTTTTAACTTCTCATAGTCTTTGTAATCAGTCACATCTATAGTCATGTAGGTCTTTAATGCTTCTATGAGTTGGGAAGTCACAATTTTAGACCATTCCAGCTTCTACCCGTTGTTTTTCATGACATACCACAGGAAAAGCCACCATGTTCAACTTAATATCATCTTTCTTACTAAGCTTTTTAATGGTAGGTGGGGTAGATATCAGACTGACATGTCCCACTATTTACCTGTGTGACTGTTCCAGCTTATAATTATATCCACTTTGGACTTAACCAGCTACAGCAAACTCTTGTCAGTGAGCAGACTTGATAGCAGCAATGCGTTTCAGGTTTACAGCTCTCCAAGGAAAATATGGTTCCCTTCTCCACCAGTCTATGTCTGAAAAGACACCGAAGGCAGTACACATATAAAATCTTGGGTTAATTTTAAAGAGCTAAACAAAAAATGCAATAAATGTACAGGTCACTTGTCTTTATTTGTATACATAAAAGAGGCAGTACCCTTGCATTATATCCACCAAATATGCCCAGTCTCATACAGTCTTTCCAGGAAACAGGCTGTTTGAATGAGTCATAACTCCAAGCCCTACCTAGCCTTCAATGCTGGTTCAACTACCAAAAAGCCTTCTCCTGAGTTTCACCACACACCACATCCATACTTGGCCTGAATTGGGCTGCCAAAGTCCACAATTCTTAGACTTGTTGGCAAAGCCCTTGCTTTACCCCAAAGTGAACCTATGCCTAAGGAACTTGTTTTCTTGTTTATCTTAAACAAATAACCACGATTTCTTTAAGTATTAACAGGCAGATGAATAACTAATACAGTTAATTTCATGACTGAAGTAGTATGAGAATTTTGTAAACTTTTACGCACTTTTTAAAAGCACATTCCACATTTTATACACGCTAGACTTTTAAAGGCACATTCTACCCTTTTCCAAACATGTTACTACACATACACTCACACAACACACACACACCCACACACACACAAACACACACACACACACACACACATATATATATATATATATATATATATATATATATATATATATATATATATATATGGTTCCAATTGAAACCATCGAATGTTCAGAACATCGAAGTTCTGATCATCGAGACTAGAACATCGAAGGTTCAAAGTGAACCACAGAAAAAGACATAACCTTTCAAAAGCTATTTTATGCAGGGGGGCTTTGCCCTGCACCCATGTGGGGGCTGTGCCCCACCCCTACTTTAATATTTCAACTCCGAGATCACATTACAGTGGGGTATGGGAACTCTCCCATTTACTGCTATACGAGGTAGTGTTAAACGGGAGATTTCCCGTACCCTACCTGCAATGCCAACACTCAGATGGCACACACACAACATGCAGGGGCACCTTGCTGCCCTGAATATACACCCAAATGTTTACATTTTTACTTACCTGGCACTTCCACTTTGAACCTTCAATGTTCTGAACATCAATGTTCTGGTCTCAATGATCAGAACTTCGATGTTCTGAACATTCGATGGTTTCAAGTGGAACCATACACACACATATATATATATATATATATATATATATTTTTATATATATATATATATATATATATATATATATATATATATATATCACATTTCATTGCATGGGTTCTGTAATACATATACTGCCAAAAGAATCCAGCACTCCTTTGAACATATAGAAATCTACATTATTAGGAAAGTTATTCAAATAAAAATTACTCAGATCAGTTTCACTTTACACCTTGTGTAATCTAAAACTAAACATTAGAAGCAAACAATTTGGAAAATACATTCACATGGATAGCTGTCACAAATTAAATCCTATATATACAGCAAAGTTAATTACACTTGTTTTTCTATATCATCACCATCATCTGAAAACCAGTTTCCCATTTTTCATGGGCCTAAGGTATTGTATCAACTGTTAACACTTCTCTGTTCTTCAGAGCCACTCTCCTATCTTTTCAATAGTCTTGCTCATCTGCTTTAGGTCTTCTTTTATACAAGGTACCATTCCCCTGTCTGGACCTTCCTATTTCCTTTTGCCATCTTCCTATCTTTTACAAATCTGCTTAACTAAATTGTCTTCTGTTTTCAATCAACTTCTCTGTAATTTGGGCTACTTTGGCTTCTGCTCTGATGTCCTCATTTCTTCATTTTCAAAACTCTTGGTATCTTACTATGTGTGAAGAATGACTTTACGATGTGTCTTAGTCAGTAACTGTACAAAAAAGTGCAAATATTTATTGATGTTCCACAGTATACAAATATTTATGGGGAATTTCCTCAGGAATTGCAGCAGATAGGAAAGGAACTAGGAACATGAAAAAGTAGATGCTACTTTAATGATTTAAAAAAAAAAAATGTTGCGTACACATGGTGGAAAAATAAATGCTTGGACTGTTGCTAATATGTTAAGCCAAGCACAGCCAAAGAATAGAGTAAAAATGAAATATGGGGGTTCAGTTTTGAAACCAACATGACATTTTTTTCTGATTCAGAGACAGACTCTAGTGTTTCAGACCTTTCAAATAATACAAGTACTGAAGCTGAAGTTGTGGGCCCTTCCTCACTAACTAAGTGTTCTAAAATGTCATCGCCCTTTTAGGTGAGTTGGCAGGAAATACAGGAAGAAGACAGAAGGGCAGGCAATGTGTTTATTTAAGCAACATCAAATCAGACATTGTAAATAGAACTTCTGAGGACTTACTTGTAAATGAGTCTTTTTTAGAATTTAGTTTGACTGAAAAAAAATATTAAATGAAGGGATTATTTTTTTTCCGTTGTCCTATGTGTCTTAATATACATTAGTAGTAAGCATAAGATTTCCATATAATATTAATTTTGAATGAATTGGAAGAATTTGTACTGTCTCAGACCAGCTAACATGAGCTGTAATTTTGATGAAAGATGCCCTTTTATATTTAGACAATCAACCTTTCAGCCTTCCTACCATCAAATAGTAAGAAAGAACGAACAGTCTGTTCTTAGAAAATTACATAATGAACAGGCTAGCACATTTAAAATGTTGTTAATAATTTAGAGAAAGATAGAGGAAATGCATTATAGTCATTAAAATCAGAATGATAAAGCGGTTAACACTACTGCAGATAAGCAATTGTAACAGTGATTTGGGACTCATCCTGTTATAATGCTGAGGTGAAGTGACAGCTGAATGGCATAACTTGCTACTTAAGTTACCTTTATATTCCATCATAGACTTTAAGAGACAAATTGATTGATTCATTACACAAGCAGCTGAAAAAGGAATAGTCACAGATTGCTAGAAGAGAGAATTAACTTTTCATGTTACAACAATGCAAGAATTTTACATTTTACCTACGATTCATAAGCAACAAATCCCCCTAGATGCCATTAATAGCAGGTGAAGTCTACCTTACTAAACCCCTGCCAGTTTTTCTAGAAATGAGTTTTAAGCCTTTACTACTAACCTTGTAAGATCCAGAAGCAAAGATATTAATGAGGTCTTTAAAATAATGATGGGATGTACAAACCGACTACTCAATTTATATGTGCATGCTATCTGTTTGGCCCTTGTGTCCCAGTATACCTCATGAAGGAGGTTTAAAGGCATTTATTTCTTTTAACCTATTAGCCAAGTACATGAACTGGTCCAAATATCCTGTCCAGGTATTTCCTGGATGTAATGACAGATACAATTACAACAAATGTAATGAGTATTGTGACAATAGGAGGTATTGCCATTACAGCTAGCTGGAATTTTGTAAATAATTATATGTCATTTGTGAATGTCAAACTGATTTATACAAGATGCTTGTGTTACAAATGTATTAGAAGTGTATGTCATGTGTATACCAAACTGATTTGTTCAGATGTTTGTGTTGAAAGAATATGAGTAAAGTGCTTGTGTTTGGAACGTATCCACAGTGTGCCCTGCTGGAGAGAACAGGAATGTACATGCACTATTGCAACTGTTTTAAGTGCATATGTTTTAACAGAGGAAACTGGAAGGTTAACCTC
This sequence comes from Protopterus annectens, assembly GCF_019279795.1. Taxonomy (NCBI): domain Eukaryota; kingdom Metazoa; phylum Chordata; order Ceratodontiformes; family Protopteridae; genus Protopterus; species Protopterus annectens. Next base: position 1,854,922,219 of record NC_056731.1, read on the forward strand.
AGTCCATCAAACTTTAAAATATATCTGAAATGAAATCACTTTATGGACTAGGCCATAAAGATGCTATCTCACAGGTTTCAATGCAGCCAGAGACACAAAGTCTGTACTAGGAAGCTTTTTCTATTGTCTTTCGGGTGAACTAATTACTACTCTGGAAGAATGGAGGTGTGAAACTGTTTTATGACTTCCAACACCTGCCAGAGATCTGAGTAAAAGCCCTTGTGTGTGTATTTTTAAATGTAGATGATAAATACTGCCAGCTTCCAGCAATGTGGGTTTACATGGGAACTAGAAGCCAGATGACCAGAATTGATGTAATTCTGCAAAAGTAATATTTTAGATATTATTTTGAGAGTTCACTTAGTGAGACTGAGCATCCTGTATTCTGTCTTGGGCCTCACAAAAAGAAGGACCATTCACCACATAATCTGCTTTTCTCTATTAAGTAAGTAGGGAATAGTGATTCTCTTAGATTAAGTCAGGAATATAGTGAAGCTTAGTTTAGATATTGTTTTTCTTTATTTGTCTGAGCCTGTCCATAAATGTTATTTTAAATAATTCCTGTGATTTGATCTCTGCTGCCACTGTGAATATATATTTAGTATTTCTTGTTATTTTATTATTTATTATTTAATATATTTAAACCTTTCATTGTGGCTGATCTTTGTAGAGATATTTAAGTTTTGAGAATATTTGCATATTTATTTGGTGGCACTGTGTGGGCCACTCCTAATAGCCTTGCTCTTGGTCAAACTACCATTTGTATTAGTATTAATATTACACAGTAAAATTATACACCTTTTGTTAAGGGCCTTAAAGTAGCTGGAGAGGGGTTCTAGTGGCAGTGATAACTACCTTATAGTCTAGGTAAATGGGGGCATAGCTAGTAAACCTGTGCCAGCCTTTTCCAGGTGTGTGTGTGTGTGTGTGTGTGTGTGTGTGTGTGTGTGTGTGTGTGTGTGTGTGTGTGTGTGTGTGTGTGTGTGTGTGTGTGTGTGTGTGTGTGAGTGTGTACAGTAGATGCAAAGGCTAACGAGTCGGATGTTGAACCAGCTACAAGTATTGACAGCCACGCCTGGCAGGACAGCTGCATTTCAGAAACAAATATGCATATACATCAGTTGCTATAACAATAAGAACAAATGAGCAACATTAATTATGAGACAGCAGTTGCTATTATATTAACAATAAATGGGTAGATTTAATGGTTAAACTTGATGCTGTGCCTCTGTGAACTTTGATGCAGATGCTATGTCATCTACTAGACAAAGACAGTACAATATAAAGTTAAATATCCAAAGAATTAGAGGAGATATATGAATACAGTAGCCTGCATCTCAGAAGAAGGGATGTTTGTTCAGCATGACTAAATGAGACTTAAGAGTTATTTTAATGTTTTCAGGTCATTCATGCTTTTTATGCCTTCTGATATTTTACTCTAGTATGCTGGATCCATTTTGGTGAAGGATCTTTCACAGATTACTGACTGGAATGGAGGTTTGATTAGCAGAAGGTTATCTGTACTATGAAGATAGTAAAACTGCTACCTTTTAAAAATATTGTTTTTAAGAGTAGGCAATTTGTAGCTGAGAGCATTTAGCAGTAAACAAGCTCCTGCTTGCATAGGAAACCAGTTGCCTTTTCTATTATATAAAAAACACCAAAAAAGTCCAGCACCAAGGAGATAGATAAAATTTTGGCAAAACTTACAGCCTTCTTCAGTGCATAAGCTAATATGTAGGGCAAATATCTAGGCCATTAAAACATAGAATTAGTGAACATCTCAGTGACATACGAACTAAAAGAATATACAGTGCCCTCTATAAACACATAATGACCCATGTCACTGATAATTTTCAATTTACAATTATTGATAGAATCCAAGGACATAAATCCAATAAATCAGGTTGGAATTCTATACTAAGTAAAAAAGAATCTGGTTGGATTGTCAGGCTTGGGGCTCTGTTCAAGCCTGGCCTTAATGAATTAAGTTAATTCTGGCTTGTACCAATCAGCTTTGGTAATGGTTTAACTTGGCACTATTTAAATGTGTAATGGATTCGTGTTAGCTTATGCACTGAAGTAGGCTGTAAGTTTTGCCGAAACCAGTATGCTGTTTTGTGCTGTCTTGTCACACTAAATCCTTAATTTTATCTATCTCCTTGGTGTTGGACTTTTTTGGTGATTTTGTATGCAGTTGGTTTGTTCCGTGCACCCTGTCTCACTTGCGTGGGGTTGAGTGAGCTAGAAGCATTCTTTTCTATAATATAACAATGGTGTTCTCTGTGGTTAGCCAGATGAACAAATTTGAGAATTTTATTCTCTGTTGTTTTGATTAGGGTGGTGTTATGGGGCATGATAGTGAAATGATCAGGAGTGCATATCCTAATCTGGGTATAAATATGTTGAGAATTATAGCTTTCCTGGCTTCTTAAGTGAGTAAATTTGAGATTGTATGATTCTTTAAGCTGAGCTACCACTTTGTTTTGTATTATATTAGTGTGTGGGGCAAACGTCAAGTAAGTTTGCCCATATCTTACCTGGATAGAAGGAAGTTTCTCTGTTCGCCTGTGAGAGAGGGGAGCTTTGAGCAGCCTATCTGTCCCTGGAGGAGTGGTTTCAGCCCAGTAATTAGTAGTTTATTGGCCATTTTGGGCTAATTTCTATCTCTTTCATTTCCCTGCTATAAATACCGCATTTGCCCGGTTTTGCATGCCAGGCAGCGCCGGTTAGCTAGGGTATAACTATTCCCGGCTCTACAAAGTCTCCTGTTCAATTTTTCCCTTGGAACTAGACAAACTTTCAACTTAAGCACTCAAGCCATTCATTTCTCAGCCCAACACTTGCTCAAAACTCATAGCAAGCACTTATAAACCCTAGCACTAGACCCTCCTATACTGTACAGAAGGACAAGGCTCTCTATTCAACCTTACCAGCCATTCAGTAAAATAGTTCACTGTACCTATCCAGGCATGTCCAAAGGGCAGTTTCAGGTGTACTCTCCAGTCCAACTGGTGAATCTGGGCATTTTGAGGCAATGTTACAATTGCCTCATGTACACAGACAACCCTCTCCTCCTACCACCAAACACTAATACATGTGAGAGATGCAATTATACAGCCAAACTGGAGGCTAAGCTTTCTCAACCCAAGGCTGGATCAGACAGTCAAGAGGAGAAGGGAAATACTTGCATCACACCACCAGTCTCACATAGACCCCATTAAACCAGCACCGGCAAAAAACACACATAAATACATGAAAACATACTCGGAGGCTCTAAATAAAAATCTGCAAAAGCAACAGAGACTTCCAAAGCAGGCATCCAAGCAACCTCCACCCCCCAGCACAAATCATGAAACACATACTTCACAAAACCAGTGTGCCATGCAATCACAGCCCTTAAGGCAAAATAACATACCCAACATACTAGTAATAGGTGACTCTATAGTCAGGCACACTGATGTCTCACTCACTAGGCTGAATAAGGAGAAGGTTACTGTTAGCTGCCTGTCGGGTGCCAGGATCCGCCACATAACACAAGCACTCAGGTCACTCCAGAACAAGTACAAATAGGACTCTCTCATTGTCCATGTTGGTGTGAATGACCTGAGCTGTACCTCCCAGAACTAAATGAAAAGAGACATGGAAGAGCTCTCAGATCTTGTAGCCCAGGCTGGTATGACCCTGACCCTGAGTAGCATCCTGCCCTCACCAAGAATGGTACCACAGTATAAAGAAAAATTATCAATTTCAACAATTGGCTAAGTTTCTGGTGTCATTCAAAGGGGATCCAGTGTCTATCCACGTGGGTTGACATGCCCGACAAGCCACGCTGCTTCGCTAGAGACGGCTTGCACCTGTCACCCTTAGGCTTTCGAATACTGGCCAAGGCTCTTGCCACCCCCATAGTGCCTTTTTTAAGCAAGGCTGAAAAGACAAACCCACTGTCATAAATAGCACAAGTAACAAAAAACTGAGGGTAATGCTACTCAATGCCAGAAGTCTAAACCTCAAAATGCATGCACTCGAGGCACTCCTCAGTATGGAGAAAATCGATATATGTGTGCAGTAACAGAAACCTGGTTTAAGGCTCCAGAGAGCACCTCAGCACTACCAGGCTACAACTCATACCATACATTTCGGCCACAGAACACGGACCGAAATACAAAAGGCGGGGGCGTATCCATATTCATCAAGGATACCCACACCTCCTTGTTAGTGGCACAGCACGATGCTTCAGAGATCATACACGTGCAACTAACAACGGGCAAAACTGCAATTCTAATTGTAGCTTGCTACAGATCACCCACCATGTCCCAGGACCCCCTTTCCGCATTTCTGGAAACACTGGGAAATATAAAGGTCCTACCAAACACCCTAATATTGGGTGATTTCAATTACTCAAACATTAATTGGGAGAACTACACAAATACTAACTCCCTTGCGCAACATTTCCTAGAATTTATAAACTCAAACGCCCCGGATCAACTGGTCAACACTTCCACCGGAGGTGACAACATATTGGACCTGGTCATCACCAACATGGGTGACTGGTGCTCCACACCGGAGGTCAACCCCTCACTGGTTAGATCTGACCATAAACAAATCACTTTGGATATCCACATTCCGCCCCCACCCCTGGACAAGGAAACCACCGTGAAAAAGTTTTCAAAAGCAAACTTCACGTTGCTTAAGACTGAGGTGGAAAGTTTCAAAGCCCCCATGCTAAAGGATAACATTGTCCAAGCTGCAAAATCCTTTACTAATGCATTATATGGGCACCTACAAGAATGCATGGATTGTGCTATCCCAAGCAAAACCAAGACTCACTCCTCCAAGAAAAGGTAACCAGTCTGGTGGACTCCTGCCATAAACAAGCTATACAATAGAAGGAGGAAACTAGTACAGAAAAGAGTAAAATCCCAAGAAGGGAAGACATCCCTGATCAGTATCAGCAAGAAACTATGATCCCTCATAAAATCATCCAAGGCGAGTTTCGAAAGAAAAATTGCCAAGGACTTCAAAGATAACCACAAGGCATTCTTTAGCTATGTCAAGAATCTAAGTGGCAATGCTCAGATCTGCTCAGAGTTAGTGCAGAATGGTACAAAATACACTGAACCGACCGATATTGCCAACATCCTGACAGACAGGTTCAGTGAAAACTTCACTCCTCTCTCACCCCCAAAAGGGCCCATAACCATAAAAGAAGAATGTAGAGCTCCTGAAATCACAGACATTCAGGTTAAAACAGCCCTCTCCAAAGCCAAAAACACAGCATCAATGGGACCGGACAGAGTCCCAGGCTGCGTCCTACATGAGCTCAAAGATGAACTAACCCCTCACCTAAACACACTGTTCATACTCAGCCTTTCCACAGGTTATGTACCCATAGAGTGGTGTACAGCAACGGTTATTCCACTCCACAAAGGTGGAGCCACAACAGACCCAGGGAACTATCACCCTATAAGCCTGACTAGCTTGGTCTGCAAGGCTATGAAGCGCATCATCATGGAACTCATTAACAGAGACATTGGGAACCTCCAAACACTGGACCCTACCCAGTTTGGCTTTGTTAAGGGCACATCATGCCTCCTAAACCTGGTGGACTTCTTTGAGACAGTTACCAAGGCTATAGACGAGGGAAGGGTGGTACACACAGCCTACCTAGACCTCGCAAAGGCCTTTGACACCATTCCCCATTCTGTTATTATAGACAAGCTCACCAGCCTGAACATAAATCCCTACATCACAAGATGGGTTGCCAACTGGCTCACGGACAGAACCCACATGGTAAGAGTTGCGGGAGCTAGGTCTACTCTAAACCGGTTACAAGTGGCGTTTCACAGGGCTCAGTCCTAGGACCCTTCCTGTTCGGCATATACTTCTTAGAGGTACAGGCAAGCACAGGAGGGCTATGGCTGACCAAGTTCATAGACGACTGCAAACTAGGGGCTATAATTGACTCTCTGGCTGACACAGACATCCTCCAAAAGAGTCTTACTGAGACGGACACCTGGTGTCAAAATCATGGCCTCAAGCTAAATGCCAAAAAGTGCATAGTTATCCCCTTTGGAAAAAACAAAGTACCCACAAACTACCACATAAGTGGTAGTCCCCTAAATACGGAAGACGTAATAATGGATCTGGGGACCCAAGTAGATAGTAAACTCTCCTTTGATAATCACATTGCCAAAGTGGTTCGAAAAGCCTTCTATGTGGCACACCTTATCACAAAAGGGTTTGCATCCAGATCAAAAGAGGTCATTGTGCCCCTCTACTCATCGCTCATCAGACCCATCATAGAGTACAATGCCCCATGTGAGATGTATCTTACAAGACACCTGCAACAGCTGGAAAGACCACATAAGTACCTCACCAAGAGGATCACTGGCCTGAAACAGATGCCCTATGCAGCTCGACTGAAGAAACTCCAGCTATACTCGGTTGCATGCCGCCTACTCAGAGGTGATCTCTGCCTGACATACAAAGCCATGTGCAACCCAGAACTGATTGATATGCTCCAGCTAAAGAAAAGCTTATCCCCACGAGCCACATGCTTTGGGGATCTAAACATCACCACAACAATAAATAGGACATGCTGGAGGGATAGATTCCTGTCACAGAGACTTCCCATGCTTTGGAACAAGATTCCAATCTACATTAGGCAGAGCTCCTTGCTAACACTCTTCAAGAGAAACCTTGATGAGTGGATGGGAAACAGAAAGTTTACCCCGGGGATCACTTCAGTGGCTGTGCTGGATAGAGGCACAGGGAACTAATCTAAGGGGGTGGCGAAAGCCAACACATTCTGGCTAGGCTTATAAATGCCTTCGGGCAGATAGCCTAGTACCTACCTATGAGCCTATGAACCTATAAGATAAATCTGAAATGTGGTAGCTGGCAGAGATGAATCACAAGCCTCTGTGATGGTGGCATTGATAGTAATTCTAATGTATTATGGATTGCTGAATAGCATGATTTTAGGTGTTTGTGATCAGTTGCCAGTTAGCCAGTTCCACAATAAAGAAAAGTAATGGATATACAATTGGTATTCTTGCCAGAGTTGGCAATCATGCCATCTGTGTATAGGAGACAATTTAGGTGACAGAGGTCCTGTGGCATGTTGTTGATGAATAGGGAAAAACAAAAGTGGTCTTAATGTTGATCTTTGTGGCACACCTAAGTATGTATCCTCAGTTTTGGATATTAGGTTTGGTCATGGTCCTAAAGGTTATTCCTACAAGACACTTTTTAAACCAGACTGACTTAGAAAAGACTATGGAGGATAGCTTGTTAAGTAAAATTGTATGCGCCGCAATTTCTAGGCTCATTTCATGTTGAGGAAAATAGCAGATGTTAGAAAACCATTATACATATTATTATAAATTTGAATTTAAGTGTATATGGAGCTATCTGGGTGGCATGTTTGGATGTGAATCAATGCTGCTGCCTGTCTAAGAGACTGTTAAATACATGGCAGAGGTAGCTGATTCTACATTGTGGATTTGAATGTTTTTAATAGAACTGCTGAAAATGTTTCTAGAAACAAACTTATTTTCTACAAGGGTAAATCTTATATTTAGTTACAGGGTGTATCAATGAGGGTAGTGTTTGCTCTTCCTTAAGCAAATTCATTTATGTTGTTTTAGAGAGGAAATTCAATTATGCCATTGATATTAATCAATGCCTGACATATATGGAGATATGGCAAAGATTTCAAGGCACTTGTTCACCTTTTTAGAATGACAGCTTAACCAAATTAAAGAAAAAAATAATATGTTTGAACTCCAAGACCTTTTAAATTAAATTTACTTTAAAATATGATTTATAATAGATGTTTTGGATGTAATTGATACAAAATGTCTGACTGGATTTATGCAGACATTTTTGTGTGGAAAACCATTTACTAAGAATTCTGTTTTGGCAGTTACTAGTTGTCATTTAAGCCATTGTTGTACATAATGTACCAGATTTACAGTATATATGTATATGTACAAAGAATTTGTAGTGATGGTACTGAAGTTGAGCAGCAAATTAAGGAATTAGACAGGAAATTTTATCACCTACTGGACTGCCAACAAGCTCAGTGATAGCATCCAGGAAGTAAAAATAGGTGAGGCCACCTCCACCAAGAGGCCAGTCACTAGTGGAGTCCCCCTGGGGTTGATACTGGGCCCACTCCTTTTTGGCATCTACATCTATTTCTGTGAAATGGAAGCACATTCTGAAGGTTTATTGCTGACTAAGTTTGCAGATGTTTGCAAGCTGGAGATTATCATCGACTTGTGAATGGCGCAGTGGTGCAGCGGTAGCATTGTCGCCTCACAGCAAGTGGTTCTCTGGTTTGATTCTCAGCTGGGGTGCCTTCTGTGTGGAGTCTGTATGTCCTCCCTGCGTTTGTGTGGGTTTCCTCCGGGTGCTCCGGTTTCCCCCCACGTTACAAAGACATGCATCTGGAACATTTCTCCCTGGGCCTCTGCTGAAAATTGGCTTCATTCCAAGTCGGACTTTCCCAGTTAACAAGTGATAAATAAAATAAAATAAATAAAAGACTCCCCTGCAGATGATAGCATTCTTCAAGAAAGTCTTTCTCTGACTAACAAAAGATGCCAAAGCCATGGTCTTAAACTTAATGCTGAAAAATACATAATTGTACCCTTTGGGAAGTCAACCATCTTGGCTAATTACCATGTTGATAATATGCCCCTAAGAGCCACCCCAGTGGTCAGGGATCTGGGTGTGGCCACAGTGCTGAGGAAATACTTTTATGTTGTGAAATGTACAAGTAAAAGCATGGAATTCAGGTCCAAAGAGGTCATTATTCCCTCTATACTCCGCCCTTATCTGACCAGTCATACAGTACAATGCTCCCTTTGGTATGTACCTGACCAGGCATATACAGCAACTAAAGAGTTTCCTTACCAAAAGAATACAAGGAGTAGCAAACCTGCTTTTTGCATAGTGCCTTAAAGCCCTTTCCTTGTACTCAGTCTTCTATACATTGCTGAGGGGTGATCTATGCCTGGCTTACAAGTCATCCACAGACCCCACAATTATGACTCTCTTTCATATTCATAAGTCATAGAATACCAGAAATACAAGTTCTAGGGGTCTGAATTTTGTCTGTGAGTTAAACAGAACATGCTGGAGAGACAGATATGTGTCCTAGAGATTGCCCCTTCTGTGGAACAGGCTTCCCATCCATGTGAAGCTGAGTTTATCTATTACTCAGTTTAAGTGCAACCTAGATCAGTGGATGGGGATTAGAACATTTACACCAGGCCTGGCACCATGTCCCTTATGGAAAAAGGTAGCTTATAAATGCCTGGCCCTCACTGTTCTGTTTGGATGCAGGGCATCATTATTCTTTAGGGAAAACTTGGCTAGGCTTAGAAAGTCCCCTTGAGTTGTTAGCCTTGTTACAATCGATGAATCAATGAATCTATGATTTATTGATAGGGGTAACAAAAAACAAGATATCAGGAAGGACCATGAATATGCTATACCATGATACGGAAACCAGTATTAGAATGCAAAACACAATCTTTTGCAAACTGCATGTTCTGAGTTAAGAATGGGCACAATATATGGTACTGTCTTACTAGTAAGCACTCTGGTACATGTAAAAAAATTTCTTTGGAGAAATGATACCGAAATTTTGTTGATTTAGTTTTCATAGTAAGGGAACAGTTATTAGAATACAAAACACAATCTTCACAAACTGCATGTTTTAAGTAAAGAGGAATCACAATCCACGGTGTTAACTTGTTAGTAAGTGCTGTTACATGTTAAAACTTTGACAAAATGATACCTGAATTCTGTTAAGTTTTTGTACGGCTAGGATTACTGGATTATATCTTGGGTTGTATAAGAAACCTGAAAGTCTAAGAAAAGCACAGCTTTTTAAGAGGATAAACCTAACTGGCTGTTTTCTTTATGGCAGTTGTATATATTGTAGGCATGTGTGCAAAATGAATAATTTTACATCTGTAAATACAAGAACATGCATGGTAGGAGAGCTAATAAATTATAGTTCTAAATGTTCTGATTATATGGTCATATGTTTCTGCAGAATCTTTTATAAAGGACCAGCTTCACAGCCATGGAAACAATGAAGAGCAATTCATATCAATAATAAATATTGTAAACAGGTTCATAGGTAGGTACTAGGCTATTGGCCCTAGGGCCTATACAAGCCTAGCCAAAAAGGTACCCTGGCTTTTGCCACCCAAGAAAATTATTTTCCTGTGCCCCTGTTAAGCAGAACCACAGAAGTGATACCCGGGGTGAATTTCCTATTACTCATCCAATCATCAAGATTTTTCTTGAAGAGTGCTAATGAGGAGCTCTGACATAGATAGGTAGTCTGTTCCAGAGTATGGGAAGTCTCTGGGACAGGAATCTATCCCTCCAGCATGTTCTGTTTATTGTGGTGACAAGGTTTAGGTCCCTAGAGCATGTAGCTCGGAGGGATTGGGATTTCTTTAAGTGGAGCGTGTCCAACAGCTCTGGGTTTGACATAGCTTTGTATGTTAGGCAGAGATTGCCTCTGAGCAGGTGATATGCGACGGAGTAAAGCTGGAGTTTTTTGAGACGGTCTGCGTAAGGCATCTGCTTGAGGCCAGTAAACCTCTTTGTGAGGTATTTTTGCGGCCTTTCCAGTTGTTGTAGATGTCTTGTGAGGTACATACCAAAAGGGGCGTTGTACTCTATAACGCGTCTAATGAGTGATGAGTAGTGGGGAAAGTACAGTTTTGTACCTACCATAAATGTAGATGTTCGAGGATCCACATTGCTGCAGTCCTAACTATTGGGTAGTCCGCTGTCCAGTCGGCCCGAATACCAAAGTATATGGCTGACGTCGGTCAGGGCGCATTAGACTGGCGTCAGTGCGTCAGGGTACTAATCGCATGACCGGCGCCATATCCTCAGTCTTTTCTTGCCCCAGATGTCAGAAGACCCTGAAAAGATAAGGCCCAAAATCCAAAACACCAAACATACCTGCACCAAAAATATGTACAATATATACAAACTCAGCTGAACATAACCTCACCTACACAACCACCCCTAAACACAGAGGGAAGGAGGGAGGGTAAATTGGACTGCAGCAATGTGGATCCTCGAACATCTACATTTATGGTAGGTACAAAACTGTACTATGTTCTTCATTCCACATTGCTGCAGTCCTAACTATTGGTAGAATCCCAAAGCAGAGGTAAGGGAGGCTGGCAAATCATAAAGAAGCAGGAGCTGATAACATGCCTTGCAAAATGGCTGTAGCAAAACCAGCCCTAGACTTAGAGTAGAGAGGAAGGTGGTAATGCTTAGAGAAAGTATGTACTGAACTCCAAGTAGCTGCCTCCAAAATATCCTTAGTTGCCACCCCCCTTAAAAAAGCTGTTGAAGTGGCAGTAGCCCTAGTGGAATGAGGCCTAATCCCAGCTGGAATCTCCTTGCCATGATGGGAATAACAAAAAGCAATGCAAAACCCAATCCACCTAGAAATAGTTTGTTTTGACACAGGCTTGCCCTGAGAACTCAAAGCAAAAGAAACGAACAACTGCTGAGACTGCCTAAAATCCTTAGTCCTGCTCAAATAATAACGCAATTGCCTATGTACATCTAAAGTATGCAAAATCTTTTCCCCTTTGTTTTGGGGATCTGCATAAAACGTAGGTAAATGAATAGTTTGGTTTAAAGCCACACTAGAAACCACTTTAGGCATAAAGGAAGGATTTGTACGTAATGATACCCTATCCTTGTGAAAAATCAAAAAAGGCTCAACCGCCATAAGGGCCTGCAACTCAGAAACCCTTCTTGCAGAAGTAATGGCCAACAAAAAAGCAGTCTTCCATGACAAGTATTTCAGTTCAACAGTAGCTGCAGGCTCAAAAGGTTGTAGAGTAAGTTTCTCCAACACAAAATTGAGATCCCAAGCAGGAGTAGGAGCTCTACGTGGGGGTCTTATATTCTTTGCCCCTCTAAGAAATTGCTTGAACAAAGGATGTGAAAACAATGGTGGGTCACAATCATAGTGAGCTGAAATTGCTGCAGCATGAATCTTAATGGAAGAGAAAGACAAACCTTTGTCCAATAACTCAGTAAGATATTGAAGAGCCACACTCAAATTAGGCTCAGAAATCTCCAAATTCTTTGCTGCAGCCCAAAATAAAATCTCTTCCATTTTCTCGTACACTTTCCTTGTACTAGGTCTTCTGGCTTCCATAATCACATTTAAAACTTGTTGAGGAAGTTGAGACCTGCTGTCTTTAAAACAGAATATGCCAGGCTGTTAGATGAAGAGAGTGAAGCTTGACATTGAGCAGGCGACCGTCCTTCTGAGACAACAGATGTGGAATCAAGGGTAAAGGCCATGGGGCTTCTTTACCAGACTCCTCAGTAATGGGTACCAGTGCTGCGAGGCCAATCTGGAGCTATCAAAATCATCCTTGGCTTGTCTTGTCTGACCTTTAGAAGCACCTTTGGAAGAAGAGGCAGAGGTGGAAACGCATACACATGAAGATTTTTCCAACTGAAAGAAAGAGCATCCACTTTCCAAGCTGTGTGATGAAACCTCTTTGTGCAGAACTTTGGCAGCTGGTGGTTTAGTGGAGAAGCGAACAGATCTATGTCTGGAGTTCCCCAGGACACTGTCAACTTTTGAAATACATGAAGATCCAGTTTCCACTCGTGGGGATCCATGATTTGTCTGCTTAACACATCTGCTAAGGAGTTCTGTGCTCCCGGCAGAAACCTTGCCTGAAGAGTTAGTTGCAAGCTTAGCGCAGTCTCCCATAAAATCATTGCTTGCCTGCACAATGGGTAAGAATGTGTTCCCCTTGTTTGTTGATGTACCACATGACAGTTGTGTTGTCTGTTAGAATCAACACCTGCCCTGGAAGAAGTAACTTCTTGAAAGCCATTAATGCAAACTGGACTGCTAACATCTCCTTCATGTTGATATGTAGATGCTGTAGTCTGGCAGGCCACTTGTCTTGTATCCACTTTCCATTTAGATGAGCTCCCCAAGCAATGTCTGAGGCATCTGTCGTTAGAATTTGACTCGCCTCTGGCCGGGTCACAGAGAGTCCCTTGTTTAGGTGACATTCCTGAGCCCACCACAAAAATTCCTTTCGAATGCAAGGTATTATTTGAATGACAGTGTCCAAATCCTGGCAGTGCTGTGTCCATACATTTTGAGATACCATTGTAGCTTCCTCATATGCAGTTTGGCATTGGGAAGCACCAGAATACAAGATGCCATGAACCCTAAGGCTTGAAGGACTGTCCTTGCAGTCAGCCCGGACTGAAGAGATAGTTGATGGAAGTAACTGGAAAGATTCTTTTGTTTGTCCGGGGTTAAAAGGCCATCTGGGCTGCTGTATTCAGTCTCACACCCAGAAAGCACATGTCTTGAGAGGGTACTAGACTGGACTTTATTTCGTTCACAGAATACCCTAGGCATCTTAGCACTGCTATGACAAATTCCAAATGCTGTAGAAGGTTTTCCTTTTCTTGAGCCAGAATCAGGCAATCGTCCAAGTAAGGATAGATTTGAATTCCTTTTAGCCTGAAGTAAGCTATCACTGGAGCCAGAACCTTTGTGAATACTCTGGGCGCAGTAGATAAGCCAAAGGGCAATGCAGAGAACTGATAATGAGAATTTCCAGCTCGAAAACGCAAATACTTTCTGCAACTTAGTCTTATAGGTACATGAAGGTAAGCTTCCTTGAGATCTAAAGTTACCATCCAGTGATCCTTGCCCAGCAGAGGTAAAAGCTGTTGTAACGTCAACATTTTGAACTTGGGAATGTCCAGATAAGTGTTGAGGATAGATAAATCCAAAATTGGTCTCCACGTGTTCCCCTTCGGTACTAGGAACAGGCGAGAATAAAATCCTAGGCCCTTTTCTGGCACAGGAACCGGCTGAATGGCCCCTATTTGGAGCAACTGAGAAATTTGCTTGTGAGCCTCTTGTCTTTGTAGAGGAGGAATGTCTGGCATGCCTTTGAAAGGAGGCAAGGTATGGAAATAAAACCTGTAACCGTGGTGAATGATATCCAGAACCCATTTGTCTTGGGTAATTAAATCCCAATTTTCTTTGAAAAGAGACAGTCTTCCTCCTAGAGGTGCCGCCAGACGAGAAGGTACTGGCAGCTGAAAAGGCAGGTCATTGGGTCTGCTTACGAAAGGACTGACCCCTGCCCTCACTAGAAGTCTGAGCAGGAGAACTCCCTGTCCTAGGCCTAAAAGCCCCTTGAGCTCTGCCCCTACCACGTCTAGACCTACTCCTAGACTGGGAATCATAAGCAGGATAAGACCATCCCTTAGCAGGCCAATTTCTACTAAACTTCGGAGGCTGCACCTGCAAAAAATCCTTAACAGTTTGCATAGACTTAGCCTTGTCCTCCATCTTCTTTAAAACTGCTTCCACAGGCGAACCAAACAACACATCAGACTGTAAAGGAGCATCCAAAATCCTTGTCTTAACATGCTCAGCCAAGTTCTGATCTCTCAACCAGGCGTGCCTACGAAGAACAGAACCAGTGGCAGCCACCCTGGAAGAGGCCTGCACAGCATCAAAACCACATTGCAAGGAATGCTTACCCACTTGTTCAGACACATGAACTAAATCCTGCAACTCTTTACAGTCAATACCTTCCGCCAGAGCATCCACCTTAGATTTCAACTGTGAAAGAAGATAATTCTGATATTTTAACATGTGAAACTGACAATTCAACGCCCTCATGGCTAAAGTGGAAGAAGTATACACTTTCTTTCCCCATCTATCCAAAGCCCTTGCCTCTTTATCAGGAGGGACAGGATTTTTAACAACTGAGGCCTTTACACCTTTAGGCCCCTGAGAGACAGTTTCCGGGTCTGCCCTAGGACTCTTAAAAGATACTTATGAGCTTCAGGCACCCTATAATACCTATCCGGTTTAACTGGGGCAGGAGGCAAAGAATCAGGATTCAGGAAGCCTCTGCAAAACATCTTCCACCACATTCAAAACAGGAGGTATAGCTAAAGGCCTATGCTGGGGTAAAACAAGAACTCCCTAAGCCTTTTCCTGGAATCAGAGAAATCTTGGCCTTCCCATTTAAAATGCTCCCTCATGGAATGCAAAGTCTCTGAAAATGAAAAATCCTCAGGAGGAGAAGCTGAAGGAGTAGAATCATCCACATCAGAATCAGAATAAGTAGGGAACTCCTGCAAGTCTTCAGCCAAGACTCAGAAGCCTCGAGCATTGCTCAAAACTCTCAAACTCAGATTCCACCCTAGGCCTCTTATCAGGAGGGCATAGAACCCCTTATCATAGTAATCAAATCTTCTGCCATTTTAAGCATATGTTTCTTAGGCAAAGACCCTGAAGCACTAGGAGAAACCCCCACTGAAGCAAAACTTGGCCTGCCCCTTAGGAAGCCTTGGGAACAGAAGGGAGGCCCTAACCACCTTAGGAAGTGAGGGAAGAACAGCCACCTGAGAAGCCCCTCAGCCTGGCCTACTTCCTGAGAGGAAACATCCTGTAACAGTAAAGTCTCTCCCTGAGACTCCAAAGAAACACCTGGCAAAACCTCCGGCTCCACTGAGCCTCTAAAGAACCGACATCAGGGACTGTCGGTTCTTCCCCTAGGCTTTGCTGTTTTGTCCTTGCGCTTTTAGTCGAAGCGCCGGAGCATCCGGCGGCATTTTATAGTTACAACGCTTCCCAAACACTAACCTAGCACAGTCTAACCTTCTCTTAATAGTGCGTTTGTTAAATCTAGCACAAGAGCGGCATCCAACAACGTCGTGCTCAGGCCCTAAACAAGGTATACACAAAGTATGGTAATCCCTATGAGGTATCTGTTTCCCACAAGAAATACAGTTATTTACTTTTTTCTGACATCCGGTTAAATACTGAGGCAAGAAAAACCAAAATAATCCCCAACGGGTACTTAGCCAACTTTGATTCGGTCTGAAACTCTGACTTCAGAAACTTTCAGAACGCCAACCTGCACTCGCAAAATTGCTTCTGCATCGGACCATGCGGCAAAAAAGACTGAGGATATGACGTCGGTCATGCGCATTAGTACCCTGACGTACTGACGTCAGTCTAATGCGCCCTGACCGACGTCAGCCATATACTTTGGTATTCGGGCCGACTGGACAGCGGACTACCCAATAGTTAGGACTGCAGCAATGTGGAATGAAGAACATCAATGACCTCTTTTTTTCTGGATGAGAAACCTTTTGTGATGAGGTGTGCCACATAGAAGGATTTCGTGACCACTGTGGTGATGTGAGTATCAAAGGAGAGACTACTGTCCACCTGTGTCCCAAGGTCTCTTCTCACACTTTCGGTGTTAAGTAGACTACCGCTTATGTGGTAGTTCATGGGTACAGAGTTTTTACCAAAGGGGATGACAATGCACTTTTTGGCATTGAGCTTGAGACCATGGCTTTGACACCAGGCATCTGTCTCAGTGAGGCCCTTTTGTAGGATGTCCACATCGTTAGGAGTTTCGATTATGGCTCCTAGTTTGCAATCAACTGCGAATTTAGTTAGTCAAAGACCTTCTGTGTTAGCCTGCCCTTCAGAGAAGTAGATACCAAACAGGAGAGGAACCAGGACTGAACCCTGTGGTACTCCACTTGTCACTGGTCTGAAGTCTGATTTGGAGTCTGCTACTTTCACAGTGTGGGTTCTGTCAGTAAGCCAGTTGGCAACCCATCTTGTAACATAAGGATTTATACCTAGTTTAGTGAGTTTATCTATAATTCCAGAGTGGGGGATGGTGTCAAACGCCTTGGCGAGATCTTGATAGGCTGTGTGAACTACCTTACCCTCATCTATGGCTTTGGTGACTACTTCAAAGAAGTCTATCAGGTTTAGGAGACATGATCTGCCTTTTACAAACCCAAACTGTGTGGGTTCCAGGGTTTGGAGATCTCCAATGTCTTTGTTTATGAGTTCCATGATGATGCGTTCCATGGCCTTGCAGACGAGGCTCGTCAGGCTAATGGGGCGGTAGTTCCCAGGGTCTGTTGTGGCCCCTCCTTTGTGGAGTGGGATAAACGTCATGGTGTGCCATTCAATGGGCACAAAGCCTGAGGTGAGGCTATGATTCAACATGGTACTTAGGTGGGATGCCAGTTCATTCTGTAGTTCGTGTAGAAGACAGCCTGGGATGTTGTCAGGTCCCATGGATGCTGTGTTCTTGGCATTGGAGAGTGAGGTTTTTACCTGTGCAGCCATGATTACAGGAACTTTGCATTCTTCCAATATAAAGATGGGCCCTTTAGGGGGTGAGAGGGGGGTAAAGTTAGCACTGAACCTATCTGCCAGGATGTTGGCAATATCAGTTGGTTCTGTATATTCAGTGTCATTGTGCTGTAACTTAGAGCAGATCTGAGTGTTGCCATTGAGATTCTTGACATAGCTATAGAATGCTTTGTGGTTGTCTTTAGAATCAGTGGCGATTTTGCTTTCATAACTAGCTTTGGAGGATTTTATGAGGGATCTCAGCTTCTTACTGAGACTGTCCAGGGAGTTCCTCCAATCGTGGGATTTTACTCTTTTTTGCAACAGTTTCTTTCTTCTGTTGTAGAGTTTGTTTATGGCAGAAGACCACCAGATTGGCTTCCTTTTTTTTTGAGGGTAGCATCTTGGTTCTGTTAGGGATAGTATGATCTATGCACTTGAGTAAGTGCTTATAAAGTGCATTTATGTAGGATTCAGCAGTCGTACCTCTATTGTCCATCTACATGGGTGTCATGAAGTTTGCCACTTCTGTCATAAAATGCGTGAAGTTGGCTTTGGAGAAATTTTTTACGGTTGTTTTCTTAATGGGGGGTGGGAGTGGGATGTGAATGTCTAGTGAATTAGTTTGTGGTTGGATCTGACCAACGAGGAGCTGACCTCTGGTGTGGAACACCGGTCACCCATGTTGGTGATGACCAGGTCTAGGATATTGCTGCCCCTGGTGGGGGCGTGGATAAGTTGATCCAAGGCATTGGAATTGATGATTTCCAGAAAATGTTGGGCAAAAGAGTTGGTACTTGAGTAGTTTTCCCAGTTAATGGTAGGGTAGTTGAATGTGAAAGAAGTCCATTGTAAAAGCACATGTCACTATATCATAATGCTATTTTTACCTTTTTAGGAATTGAAAGATTAATACATGGCAGTTTAAAAACTGGAATGGAATGCACATCTTGAGAGAAAATAATATTACTGAATAATGCTTTAGGTGAATTATATAAACCGGGTCTATATTATGTTATCAAAAGTGAGTTCGCCGAACTACATCTACATTGGAAATGCAGTTTAGCGAAATGCTGATGGTGAGATCGCAGTACAGTGAAGATTGGAAAGTTTTGCCTTTCCTCACTGTAGTGCGATCTCGGAGTTGATATATATAATTAGTGGGGGATGTGAGGGACACAGCCCCCCACAAGAATTAATTCGCTGAACTGCATTTCCGATGTAGATGCAGTTTGGTGAATTCACTTTTCAGTTACATAATATAGACCCATATAAACATAGTTTAAATGAATTGTTATAAAAACATTTGGCCGTAGACATGTACAGTATGAAATTTGCCACATGATAGAATCTTAACATTTAGTATACACTGTAGTGAGGGATGAAATGTATTTTGTTAAGTGTTACACATGCATTGCCACCAGATAGAATGTTTAATGTTTTAGGAAGAGACTGTATAGAAGGAAGAGGTATCCCTTGAGTCAATACAGCTTGTAACACGCTTGTTTACTTAAGTGCAAAGTACATACCTTACAACTATACAGATTTTCACAGAATTCCAGATTTTTGCCTCATAATTTTGGTCTGTTTCTCATAAAATTGTGTTTTTCTGGCAAATCATTGGAAAATAATTAAGGGTTGAAGTCAGAAAATAATGACAGACATTTGTGTTTCAGACTTCATACCCCTCAGAAAATCCCTGCTAATGCAAAACCTGTTATTCTATCTACTTTCTAAGTTTGTAAGAGCCATATTTAAAAAAGTGTCCCTATTTTTGGTCCTCTGTCCCACCATTATTTATGGCTTTGTCCAGATTTCTTACCCTAAGAGTTTGAGAGGTATGGCAAAGTACCTAATTCCAAAACAATTTAGTATATAGCCTAGTCACCATCAGGTATGTTATTTATTTATTTATTTGTTTATTTATTGACTGGGAAAGTCAATTGAGTCAGGAACCCATTTTCAGTGGAGGTCTAGGGAGAAAAGCTCCAGTTACAGATCAGAATTTTTTACAGCAGGATAATATTTACAATACTAAAACAGTATAGAAAAATGTTTATACAATGTCCTAGTGATTAGTAATATACAGAGTAGAAAGCTTTATACAATCTGGTTAGGTAAAATTGTATAAATGTTACTAGACTCATTGAGTTTTCCAGTCACTTTAATTCCACATAAAACCAGGTTAAAACCAGATTGTAAATCTACATAAAAAGCTCCAGATAAAAAATCCACATAAAGATCAAGCGCTTTCATCCCACTAAATATGGGACTTCGTCAGAAAAAATCACTACTACTCCTTTCTTGTTTTTAAATTCAGTCCCAGCAAGTCATATGATCTCCAAAAAAACAACCCCCATTTTGGGCTTAAAGGAAAATTAATTTCCATAACCCCTTCCTTTTAGTAAAACTGCACAACCTCTCTCCTTTTATTAAAAATAATTTCCACCATCAGACAATAGCGTACAGATATTCCAGAAATTATATATATATATATATATCTATAAAAAATGTGTGTGTGTGTGTGTGTGTGTGTGTGTGTGTGTGTGTGTGTGTGTGTGTGTGTGTGTGTGTGTGTGTGTGTGTATATATATATATATATATATATATATATATATGTATATATTTATATATGTATATATATATATATATATATATATATATATATATATATATATATATATATATATATATATATATACATAGGTTCATAGGTTCATAGGTTCATACTAGGCTATCTGCCCGAGGGCATTTACAAGCCTAGCCCATAGTTTTGTGGCTTACGCCACCCCTTTAGTATGGGGAACTATACCCATTATTTTGCTGTGCCTCTGTTGAGCAGTGACACTGAGGTAATCCCTGGGGTATATCTGCGATCTCCCATCCATTGGTCAAGATTTATCTTGAACAAGGCCAGCAGTGCTCTGCCTCACATATACCGATTTTATTCCACAGCATAGGAGTCTTTGGGTGATGAATCTATCCCTCCAGCACGTCCTATTAATAGCCGTGTCAAGGTTTAAGTCTCCCACCCTTGTGACTCTGACAGATCTAGATTTTTTGAGGTGAAGCATATTCATCAAATCTGGGTTTGACATGGCCTTGTATGTTAGGCAAAGGTCACCTCTGAGCCGACTGAATAGAGCTGGAGTTCTTTCAGTCGGGCAGCATAGGACAGATGTTTGAGACCCTTTATCCTTTTGGTGAGGAACTTTTGTGGCCTCTCCAGCTGCTGCAAGTGTCGGGTCAGATACATTTCGAATGGGGCATTGTACTCAATCATTGGTCTGATGAGTGATGAGTATAGGGAGACTATGACCTCCCTTGATCTAGATGAGAATCCCTTCATGATAAGGTGGGCAATGTAGAAGGTCTTCCTAACTACTTTAGCTACATGGGTGTCGAATGACAGACTACTATCAACCTGGGTCCCCAGGTCCCTGATAACTTCTTCTGTGCTCAGTGGATTGCCACCTATTTGGTAGCTAGGGGTAACCTTGTTTTTCAAGGGTATGACTATGCATTTTTGGCATTTAACTTTAGGCCATGGCTCTGGCACCAGTTATCCGTTTCTGTGAGACCCTTCTGAAGGATATCTGTGTCAGATGTGTTTTCTACTATGGCACCCAGTTTGCAGTCATCTGCAAACTTTGTCAGCCATAACCCTCCTGTGTTTGCTTGTACTGAAGTACAAGCAGATGCCAAACAAGAGTGGGCCCAGGACTGAGCCCTGTGGTACACCACTTGTGACAGGCTTTGAGTCTGACATGGCGCCAGCAACTCTGACCCTGTGGGTTCTGTCACTCAGCCAGTTTGCAACCCATCTTGTGATGTATGGGTTAACATTTAAGCTGATGAGTTTTTCAATGATACCCGATGGGGTATTGTATTGAAGGCCTTCGCCAGATCGAGGTAGGCTGTATGGACTGCCTTTCCTCATCAATGGCTTTGGTGACTGTTTCAAAAAGTCAACCAAGTTTAGAAGGCATGATCTGCCTTTGACAAAGCCAAACTGGGATGGATCCAAAGTCTGCAAATTCCCTATGTCTTTATTTATGAGGTCCATTATGATCCTCTCCATGGCTTTGCAGATAAGGCTTGTCAAGCTAATGGGCGGTAATTTCCAGGGTCGGTGGAGGCACCGCCTTTGTGAAGTGGGACCACAGTTGCAGTGCGCCACTCCTGGATCCAGAGGTAAGACTATGATTAAACAGCTGTCCTAGCTGTGGGTTTAATTCCTCGTTGAGTTCGTGGAGCACACAGCCGGGGACACCATCAGGTCCCATGGATGCTGTGTTTTTGCTTTGGAGAGAGCAGTTCTCACTTGGGCGTTGGAGATGTTTGGGGGCTGCAATCGCTGGTATAGATATCTCTCCTTTTGGGAAGTTTGCACTGAACCTGTCAGCCAGTATGTTGGCAATGTCTGTAGGATCAGTAATCTTCACATCATTTTGAACTAGTTCTGAGCATATCTGGGAGTTTCCTCCCAGGTTTCTAACATAGCTAAAGAAGGCCTTATGATTGTCTTTGAGTCTTTAGCTATTTTTCTCTCAAAATTTGCTTTGGATGATTTTATGAGAGCTCTTAGTTTTTACTTATAGTGATCAAGGGTGTCTTACGTTTTAAGGATTTTGCTCTATCTTGTAGTAGCTTCCTCCTTTTGTTGTAGAGTTTGTTTATGGCTGGGGTCCACCAGACTGGACGCTTGCCTTTGGTACAAAGAGTCTTTGTTTTGCTTGGGATTGCCTTATCCATGCAGTCCTGCAGGTGCTGGTAGAAGGCATTTGTAAGTGATTCAGCGGCTAGAGTACTGTTTTCTGCCGCTCGGGGCCTTAAAGGAGACCACACTAGTCTTTAGAAGTGTGAAGTCGGCTTCTTTAGAAGTTCTTTACTGTGGTCTTTTTATTTCAGGTGGGGGTCGGTTGAGGACCTCCAGCGAGATTAGTTTGTGATCTGATCTCACCAGTGAGGTATACTTCGGTGTTGAACATTGTGCTCCCATGTTCGTGATGATGAGATCAAGTATGTTTTCTCCTCTTGTGGGGATGGTGACTAGTTGTTCCATGGCATTTGAGTTTATGAATTCCAGGAACTTTTGGGCTAGGGTGTTCGGGCTTGAGTAGTGTTCCCAGTCTATATTAGGGTAATTGAAGTCACCTAGTATGATGGTGTTTGGTGATACATTTATCCCTCTAGTGTTTTCAGGAAGGCCATGTGAGGTTCCTGAGTTTGTGAGGGTGGCCTGTAAAATGCTACAATTTGTAGAGCAGTCTTGCCTATGGTTAATTGCACCTGGATGGTCTCCGATGCATCGTCGCGTTGCCACCAGTCTTGAGGTGTGGGTGTCTTTGATGAATATGGATACCCCACCTCCTTTCTTGGTATTGTCCGGATTTTGGGGCCGGAACGCATGATAAGAGGTAAAACCTGATAGTGCTGGGGTGCTCTCAGGAGCCTTGAACCAGGTTTCTGTCACTGCACAGACATCGATGTTCTCCATACTGAGAAGGGCCTCAGTGCGTGCATTTTGAGATTTAGACTTCTGGCATTGAGCAGCATTACCCTTAGTTTTTTCCTTTTTGTGTTCTAGGGTGGTAGGTTTAGAATTTGAGCCTTGCCTAAAAAGGCACTATGGGGTGGCAAGAGCCTTTGCCAACATCCGGAATCCCAGGGTGACAGGTGCAAGCCGTCCCTTGAAGCAGCGTGGCTTGTCCAGCATGTCATCCCAGGCAGACAGACATTGGATCCCCTTTGAATGACACCAGAGTTTAAGCCAATTGTTAAAGCTGATCATCTTATCTCTGTATTGTGGCATCATTCTTGGTGAAGGTAGGATACTGCTCAAGGTCAGGGTCATACCTGCCTGGGCTACATAATCAGAGAGCTCCTCAATGTCTCTTTTCATGTAGTCCAAGGAGGTGCGTCTCAGGTCGTTTACACCAGCGTGGACAATGACTGAGTCGTATTTGTACCTGCTGTTGAGAGACCTGAGTGCTTGCGTTATGTGGCGGATTCTAGCCCGACAGGCAGCTTACTGTGACCTTCTCCTTACTCAGTCTGGTGAGCGGCGTCAGTGTGTCTGACTATGGAGTCACCAATGACTAGTGTGTCTGGCATTGTGTTTGGCCTTAAGAGCTGTGACTGTTTGACACTCTGACTGTGAGGTCTATGTGTTGCAGGTGTTGTGTTCTGAGGTGGTGGTTGTTTGGGTGTCTGCTTTGGTGGCCTCTGCTGTTTTGGTAGATTTTTGATCAGAGCTGCGAGTATGTCTTTGTGTGTTTATGTGTATGATTTGAGGTTGTGATGGTACTATGTGAGACTGGGTCTATAGTGTGTGTGGTAACCTTCTCCTCCTGACTGGTCTTGCCAGTCCTATGTTGAGAGAGCTCAGCCTCCAGTTTGGCCGTATAGTTGCATCTCTCGCATGTATTTGTGTTTTGTGGGAGGAGGAGAGGGTTGTCTGTGTACATGAGGCAATTGTAACATTGCCTCAATATTCCCAGGTTCACCAGCTGAGCAGGAGAGGACACTAGCAACTGATCCTCGACATGCTAGAAGGACTAGACAAAAACTTTAAAAGAGATTCGGGGACGTGGGTGACCGAGAAATGGGGTTTGCCTTTTGGGGTGCTATCTATAAGAGTGCCGTATCAAGGTAATAAGTACTATAGGAGCAAGTGCTAGGTTTAACAGATAGAGAAAAGTCTACTTGGAGTCAAGTAGAGATGATCTTTTTAGGTATTAGAGAAAGTGCTAGTAACAGGGATGCTTAAAGGTAAGATTGAAAAGAATGCACTCTGCAGTGTGCACTAGAGAAGTTAGATATGAAAGTAGGTAACTTGAGTTTTACCTGTTTAAAAAGTTAAGGTTTAGTGGAGAGTTACTATTTTTAAAACAGTAAGATGGACTGAAATGTAATGTTTTTTGGGATGTTTCCATTTACCAAGTATCATAGAAATGGAAAATGCATGGTTCACATATATTGTTTTTTCTTAGTTAGACAATCTATATATTTACACACACACACACACACACACACACACACACACACACACACACACACACACACACACACACACACACACACACACACATCTATAAAAATACATGTATAAGAAATATATTTATAAAATTTAAGTACCCATACATACATATATATATATATATATATATATATGTGTGTGTGTGTGTGTGTGTGTGTAAATATATAGATTGTCTAACTAAGAAAAAACAATATATGTGAACCATGCATTTTCCATTTCTATGATACTTGGTAAATGGAAACATCCCAAAAAACATTACTTTTTTTTCGATCATATTCTCTTCATCTCTCTAAAGCCTTTAACCTTAATATACTCATCAGTGAGCAGCCTTCATTTAAGCTTGGCCAACTAATGGCATTTAGGGACAATTGCCACCGGAGTTCCATTCTTTCTAATCTTAGATTCCAAGGGCCCCCCTTTCAGAAAGGTTAATCTTATCTAGAACCATGGATTTAAAACTATGGTCTGGGTAACCCTGTGTGTGTTTATACAAAGCATTTGTCATTTTCCCTTTTCTGATGTCATACAAGTGCTCCTGTATTCTCTCTTTCAAGGGGCGCTCGGTTTTCCCAATATAAAATGCTGGGCAGTTTTGACAAACAGCCACATATACCACCCCCTTACTAAGGCAATTATATTTACCCCTCATTTTTATAGCTCTTTCTCTTATCCATACCTGTTGTGCTACTAGAATATACTTACAATATCCACACCGTTTGCATTTATTCATTCCATAATTGACCTGGTGTGGTTGTTTAGATTTTTCTAAAACCTGTTTCAGGGCTTTCCCCTTACAATAGACTATACTTGGTCTTTCCTCTAGTATATTCCTACAGGTTTCTTCCTCCCTTATAATTAACCAGTTCTTATAAATTATTCTACCTATATGGTGACTCTCCATAGAGAAGGTGGTAATACATGCATGGTTAAAACCTTTCCTGTTGTCAGTTTGAACCTGGCCATGACAAATTAGAAGAAGAAAATAAAAGAAGGAACCACAGGTACAAATGGGATATGACGTATCAATGCAAAGCCCTGTACAAGGCTCTGGGAGGGAATTTATGGAGGGGGAAAATAATGAACCGCTGATTGACAGTGTTTTTAGTCCCTAACAGAGAATGTCCACAAACATGGAATTATTAAGTCGGGACTTAATAGAAAATGAACGGAGAATTCCAGACAGACTTCCGCCTATGTGGCTGGTTACCAACACAAAAGATGACTTTAAATTATATAATTTCACTAACCTAAACTTTGACTCTGATTGGCTGATTTATTAGCTAAAGGAATGACATTTGTTACCTCTTTTAAAATGAGTTTACCAGATGTATTAATTGACTTAAAGCTATATGTAAGGAAACTGAATTTTGGTTTGATGTTTCATAACACGAATCCACTAGTTTCAGGATTACATATAACCAGTACCTTTAATCCACCATTGCATACTGTATTACAACTTTATGAGAAGGTATGTGAACTATGCATAAAGGCTATGATGAGTGAAAATAGGATGCTTAGTGCTAGAAATAAGTAAAATTTAACTAGAACAGAGAAGGATTATTTAGAAGAACTGAGAAAATTAAATGAAGCCCGATAAAGGGGAAGGGAAGGGGTAGTGATAACGGAAAAAACAGACTGTAATAAAAGTATGAAAACTGTTTTAGAACAGGAGGTGTATGAACTAGTGTCCACGGACAAATTAAATGGTGAACAACAAAGAATACACGTGGAACTGAAGGGTTTATTTATAGAGGGATCTATAACAATGGAAGAATTTAATTATCTAAATATTCTGTATCCCACTATTCCAACCCTTTTCAGTATTCCTAAGATCCATAAATGTATGGACAATCCCCCATGCACCTAATAGTGGATGGGGGGGGGGTTCGATTACAGTAGGTTGTGCAAAGTTTTTGTATTTTTAAATTAAAACATCTGTTAGTAGATGAGTTACAAATTTGTAAAGACTCATGGAATTTCTTAGAAAGAATAAGGAGAATAGAGATTAATAAGAATGATATACTGATAATGGTGGACGTAAAGGACATATATACCGTGATACCACATGAAACAGGGGTAACATGGTTTTGTGAGATTCTAGTATGAAAAGGAACTGAGCAGAGCAGGATTAATGTGTATGAACAACTAATGAACATATTTTGGAGAATAATTACATCGCTTCTGAGGCAAATTATTATTTACAAAAAAAATGGGGTGGCTATGGGGTCTCCAGTGGGTTCCCTATTCGCCAATATAGTTATGGTGGAATGGGAAAGAAAACATATATTGGAAGTTCCTTTCAAAGATTCTGTTAGATTCTTTGGGAGATTTTAAATGATTTGTTTGTCATCTGGAAAGATGGGAAGGATAGGGTATACCTTTTCTTGGAATACATGAATAAAACTACTAGTTTCTTAAAATTTACATCACGGATAGAGGAAAAGGAGATATCCTACCTGGATGTGCTATTGGAAAAGGATATGATTAATAAGACCTATATAGCACAAATTTTTAGGAAGCCCACTTACTCAAACTCTTTTTTACATTTTTCTAGTAACCACCCTATGGCCCAAAAACGAATGGTAGTTAACGGACAGTTTCTAAGGGCAGCTCGGATGGTTACTAAGGAAGACCATTTTTTTGGAAGAATGTGAATTATTACAGAGTATGTTTGAGAAAAGGGGCTACCCACTTGAGCTAGTGGGGGACTTATTTAAAGAGGTGGTGAATAAAAGGCTTGCAGGACATTTTGAACCAATTTTACCTATTCAAGGAAGAAGGGAGGGGGAGGTAATAATTGGTCATGGTCAGGTTAAGATTGACAACAGGAAAGGTTTTAACCATGCATGTATTACCACCTTCTCTATGGAGAGTCACCATATAAGGAGAATAATTTATAAGAACTGGTTAATTATAAGGGAGGAAGAAACCTGTAGTAATATACTAGAGGAAAGACCAAGTATAGTCTATTGTAAGGGGATAACCCTGAAACAGGTTTTAGAAAAATCTAAACAACCGCACCAGGTCAATTATGGAATAAATAAATGCGGACAGTGTGGATATTGTAAGTATATTCTGGTAGCACAACAAGTATGGATAAGAGAAAGAGCTATAAAAATGAGGGGTAAATATAATTGCCTTAGTAAGGGGGTAGTATATGTGGCTGTTTGTCAAAACTGCCCAGCATTTTATATTGGGAAAACCGAGTGCCACTTGAAAGAGAGAATACAGGAGCACTTGTATGACATCAGAAAAGGGAAAATGACAAATGCTTTGTATAAACACACACAGGGTTACCCAGACCATAGTTTTAAATTCATGGTTCTACATAAGATTAACCTTTCTGATAGGGAGGCCCTTGGAATCTAAGATTAGAAAGAATGGAACTCCGGTGGCAATTGTCCCTAAATGCCATTAGTTGGCCAAGCTTAAATGAAGGCTGCTCACTGATGAGTATATTAAGGTTAAAGGCTTTAGAGAGATGAAGAGAATATGATTGAAAAAAAGTAATGTTTTTTGGGATGTTTCCATTTACCAAGTATCATAGAAATGGAAAATGCATGGTTCACATATATTGTTTTTCTTAGTTAGACAATCTATATATTTACACATACACACACACACATGCACACACACACACACACACACACACACACACACACACACACACACACACACACACACACACACACACCACACACACACACACACACACACACACACATATATATATATATATATATATATTATATAATTTCTGGAAAATTAGTACGCTATTGT
The DNA here is from genome assembly GCF_019279795.1 of Protopterus annectens. Classification (NCBI taxonomy): domain Eukaryota; kingdom Metazoa; phylum Chordata; order Ceratodontiformes; family Protopteridae; genus Protopterus; species Protopterus annectens. The sequence continues at coordinate 1,854,950,289 of NC_056731.1, forward strand.
CTGATGGTGGAAATTATTTTTAATAAAAGGAGAGAGGTTGTGTAGTTTTACCAAAAGGAAGGGATTATGGAAATTCATTTTCCTTTATGCCCAAAATGGGGGTTGGTTTTTTGGAGATTATATGACTTGCTGGGACTGAATTTCAAAACAAGAAAGGAGTAGTGGTGATTGTTTCTGACGACGTCCCGGATTTAGTGGGATGAAAGCGCTTGAACTTTATGTGGATTTTTTATCTGGAGCTTCTTATGTGGATTTACAATCTGGTTTAACCTGGTTTTATGTGGAATTAAAGTGACTGGAAAACAAAATGGGTCTCGTGGCGTTAATGTAACTTTGATTGTTTGTCCTTTGGTGTGAACAATCTGGTTAGGTGTTAGTAGTATACATAGAGTATTTTTAATGGCATTCATTGTATGAAAGGAAATAAGGCAGAAGATATATTTATAATGTGTCTTTCGGCTTTTCCCAGTTAGGGGTTGCCACAGTGGAACTCCAGTCTGCTAATGATTGGCAGCAGATTTTTACATGCCGAGTTGCCAGCTCTGATGTACAACCTTCAATGAAGGTATGCCCATTCACGCATGTCTCCACACAGAAGATGCTTTAGCTGAGAATCGAACAGGGCAACGTCTTACTGTGAGGCAACAATGCTACCGCAGTTCATTTATGCACTTCAGTGCATGGGAAGTTTAAGATTTAAAAGCCGAAAAACAGGAAACCAAACCAGGTTCCACAACTAAGTAATAAAGACAATTTTCCACAACAGCAATTTCAGGATGCAGGAACACCAAAGCATAAGATGAAATCCTTTTATTCCGACAAAAACATACAGACTTAGCGCTTTCACCAGTAAACTGGTATCATCAGAGTCTGTTGAAACACTAATCCATCCATACTTAAATAGCAACCAAAACGTCATAAATCACTCAATTAATTAATTAACCATTCCATTCATTCGTTAAAGAAGTACCTCCATAAAAGTGAAAACAGCAGCCTTTAAACAGTTGTAAATACAAATATGATGAAAATTTGTATGAATAAATAACTTTTCATAAAAAATATATAAATGATGAATGATTAAATGTAAATATTAACATATTATAAAATAAATAAATTGATTATTATGTATGCGCCCCGATAAGGGGGGAGGGATGGTCATCATGAGTAAGATGGATTACAATGGGGTCATGATGAAAATGTTGAGTGATGGAGGTACATACACTAGAGTGTCATGAAACGAAATAAATAGGGCGTATAGCAAGATTGATTTGTACCTTCTGGATGCAATTTACCAAGGAGTTATTAATGAGGATGAATTTGACTTTTTGAGTGTTAAATTTCCCAAATTACCTGTTTTATTTGGAATTCCGAAGGTCCACAAGGGTCTTGAACACCTTTCATTCAGACCCATTGTATCGGCAAGAGGCTCCAAGACAGAACCCATGGCAGCTTTTGTGGACCAACTTTGCAAGAAAGCGGTTGCGGATGCATCACACATTATTAAAGATTCCTGGCACTGCCTTGAGAGGATTAGAGCAGTAAGTGAAATGGATGTTGAGACCTATGGTTTTTTAACCATAGATGTAGTGAACCTCTTTTCAACTATCCCCCACAATGAGGGTTTGGAATTATTCCAGGATAGTCTAATGAACAGCAAAAGTTTTGATTTAGGGAGGCTCAACACATGCTTAGACTTTATGAGATTCATTTTGACTAGCAACTACTTAATGTTTGAAGGAGAAACCTACCAACAGACCAATGGGGTGGTGATGGGGGTCCGTTGTGCCCCTGTCTTTGCCAACTTGGTCTTGTTGGCATGGGAAAGGAGGTTTATTTTATCATCGATGTTTAAAAAGCATATAGTATTATATAGCAGGTTTTTGGATGACATCCTAATTCTTTGGAAGGGCACAGAAGATGAAGTAATTGATTTCATGACTTACATTAATCAAATTACAGAGTATTTTAGGTTCACATATACATGGGATGTGACATCAATCATCTATTTGGACATTTGCATTTCTAAACATGAAGGTAAGCTAGTAAGTAATATTTATAGAAAACCAAGTTTTTCCAATTCAATGCTACATTTTACTAGCTGCCACCCCTTCCATCAGCGGAAGGGTGTGATTAAAGGGCAAATGGTCAGACTATCTAGGTTGGTCAGTAATGACGATATGTTTAAGAAGGAGATGTACACCTTGATAGGTTTATTCATTCAAAGGGGATATCCCTTGAAACTATTGCTAAAAACAAAGAAGGAAATCTACAGGAGAAGAAGGACGTTATACACCCCTATACTAAAGGGTGAGGGCAATTTGGCAACAATGCAAGGTAAAAATAAGGAATTGGTGGACATTGAGGGAGACAGTCTTACCTTTGTGTTGAAGTTTAATGACATGGCCAAAGAATTTTGTAACAGTGTAAGGATTAATTGGAACCACTGTATTAATGAACAAACTAGACAATTGTTGGGAGGTACCCCAAAAATAGTATTTAGTAGAGGAAGTAACATCAAAAATATATTGGAAAGGGAGAACAAAGGTTACAATAGATCTAGGATGAGTAAATGTGGAAATTGTAACGTTTGTAGATTTATTGCTGAAGGGAGCTATGCATGTGTGGTTGGCTTTACACGGATGTTGGCATGCCCTGGTCTGTGCAATTGTAACACAAGGAATTGTGTGTATTTAGCATCATGTGCCTCTTGTGATGCCTATTACATTGGCATGACTACCCGCAAGTTGCGGGAAAGAATTCGTGAACACACTAGGTGCATAAAGAACAAGGATGTGCACAATGCTTTATATTTGCACAGTGGGGTCTGTACCAACTTCACTAAATTCTTGTTTTTCATCATTGATAGGGTGATGCCCTTTACCCCTGGAGACATTAACAATAGGGTAGCTGTTTTGGAATCAGAGTGGCAGATGAGATTAAATGCCACCAGATTCCCTGGTCTTAATGATCACATTTCTTTAAAACCACACCTTAAATTAAGAGCTAGCATAATATAATGAGCATAGTGCTGTTTAGGCCAATACGTACTAAGTATTTATGTTTTGACGGTGTGTCAGAACCTAGGAAGGGTAAACAGACATGTTTTTTATAAAGTGCCTTAAGTGTGATTTATTCACATATTAATTCCAAAGTCCGGTTGTCCATC
>NC_056731.1:1854958454-1854998099 GCF_019279795.1 Protopterus annectens
TGATTTTTGTTTTTAGTTAGGGGAGAAAAAAAACAAGGGTGATGATCACTTCAGCAGTCAGACATGATGCTTACTTACAGGTTCATAGGTGTATACTTGGCTAACAGCCACAGGGGCATTTTTTAACCCTAATCATGCATCCCAAGTATATTTGACAAGTTTTAGGGAACATTAAGGTCATTCTAATGGGTATATGTGTGCTTAGTCTTGGGTGCTCAAGAATAAATTACAAGTTGCCTCTGTCCATTAGGGGCAAGGGTGCCAGACCAGGGATGAAGTTTTGATTCCCTATCCACTGGTCCAGTTTATGCTTCACATGGTTGGGAAGCCTGTTCCAGAGAAGCCGCTGAAACAGATACTTGTTCCTCTGATGTATCCTATTTAAGTCCCTTGATCATGTAACTCTGATGCTATTTGTTTTGCAGATATGAAGAAGATAATTTAGAATGAGATCCAAAGATGCCATGTATACCAGACATAGATCGCCCCTCTACAGTCTCAGTAGGAGACTGAGTACAGAGATAGGGCTTTGAGGCAATCCATACAGGACATGTTGTTTACATCCTGTGTCCTTTATTGGGGAACCTCTGTGGACGTCCTATTTGTTGATGTATCTGGTCACATACACCAAAGGGCACCTTGTATTTAATGACTGATCTGATGGGCACAATATAGCATGATTCTTTTACTAACATGGACAAATGATAGTCAAAGGCCATATTACTATCTACAAGCTTCCCTAAATTCTTTACTACTGAGTGTACTCTTAGGGGTATGTTTTCATTGAGGTAGATATCAGGAGTAGCCAACTTCCCAAAGGATACTCTTATGCATTTCTTGGCACTGAGTTTTAGACAATGGGTCAGGCACCAGTTATTTGTCTGAGTCAGACCTTTTTGGAGGATACTATTGTCTTGGGGGATTCTATGACTGCACCTAGTTTGCAGTCATCTGCAAACATAGTCAGCTAGACACCCTGGACATTGGCCTTGACTTCAGAGAAGTAGATGCCATAAAGGAGCAGACCCAGCACAGAGCCCTACTTTGTGGAGGTAGATTCCCTTATCCTAACTTCTTGGGTCCTAGTGGAAAGCCAAGCAAGTTATCATGCAGGTGACGTAGGGATTTTGAAAAATCTGATAAAGCTTATGTGAAAACACATTTGTTATTTTATTAAAGTATATTGTGTTCTCTTAAGTGTTGTGCTGCATTTCATAGTTTCATAGTATAGTACTAGGCTATCTGCCCTGGGGCATTTGTAAGCCTAGCCATAGTGATTTGGCTTTTGCCACCCCATGAAATGGTACAAAAATGTACAGGATAAATCTAGAATACTGTGCCTCTGTCTAGTAGTGACACAATGAAGGTCCCCTTATATAATAGAATTAGTTTACTGTGCCCCTGTCTAGCAGTGACACAGATGTGACCCCTGGGGTAAACTTACGATCTCCCATCCACTCATCAAGATTTCTCTTGAAGAGAGTCAGTGAGGGGCTCTGCCTAATACGAACTGGGATCCTGTTCCAAAGCAAGGGAAGCCTCTGGGTTATGAATCTATCCCTCCAGCATGTCCTATTCATACTTGTGCCGAGGTTTAAGTCTTTAGCTCTCGTGGTCCTGATGGATTTGGATTTTTTGAGGTGGAGCATGTCCATCAGATCCTGATTGGACATGGCCTTGTACGTCAGGCAGAGATCACCTCTGAGCAGGCGGTATGCTACTGAATAGAGCTGAAGTTTCTTTAGTCTGGCAGAATAAGACATATGTTGGAGACCCTTGATCCTTCTGGTGAGGTACTTTTGTGGTCTCTCCAGCTGTTGCAAATGCCGGGTGAGGTACATACCAAATGGGGCATTGTACTCAATCATGGGTCTGATGAGGGAGGAATATAGGGGTACAATGACATCCTTGGATCTGGATGTGAATCCCTTCATGATGAGGTGTGCAAGGTAGAATGTTTTTCTAACCACTTTGGCAACGTGGGTGTCAAATGAGAGGTCGCTGTCTACTTGGGTCCCTAGGTCTCTGATTACTTTTTCTGTACTCAGTGGGTTGCTGTCTATGTGATAATTTGTGGGTACTTTGTTTTTTCCAAAAGGGATGACTATACATTTTTTGGCATTTAGTTTAAGGCCGTGACTATGGCACCAGTTGTCCGTTTCAGTGAGGCCTTTTTGTAGGATGTGTGTGTCTGCTGGTGTATCGACTATGGCGCCTAGTTTGCAGTCATCTGCGAACTTTGTCAGCCACAGCCCTCCCATGTTTGCTTTAACATCTGAGAAATAAATGCCGAACAAGAGGGGTCCCAGGACAGATCCTGTGGGACACCACTTGTGACTGGCTTTGAGTCTGACATTGCTCCAGCAATTTTAACTTTATGGGTTCTGTCCTTTAGCCAGTTTGCAACCCATCTAGTGACATAAGGGTTTACTTTTAAGCTGTTTAGCTTATCTATGATGCCTGAGTGGGGTATTGTGTCGAAGGCCTTAGCCAAGTCCAGGTATGCTGTATGGACTGCTTTGCCCTCATCAATGGCTCTAGTGACTGTTTCAAAAAGTCAACCAGGTTTAAAAGGCAGGATCTGCCCTTTACAAAGCCGAACTGGGTGGGGTCAAGTGTCTGTAGGTCCCCTATGTCTCTGTTTATGAGTTCCATAATGATTCTTTCCATAGCTTTGCAGACCAGGCTAGTTAAGCTTATGGGGCGGTAGTTTCCAGGGTCTGTAGAGGCACCCTCCTTGTGGAGTGGGACCACTTTTGCTGTACGCCAGTGTTCAGGTACATATCCCGTAAGGCTAAGGTTAAATAGCATTTTATGTGGGTTTAGCTCCTCTTGGAGTTCACGCACCCTGGGATACCGTCAGGTCCCATTGATGCTGTGTTTTTTGCTTTGTTTAGGGCGGTTCTCACTTGGACATCTGAGATGATAGGGAGATTACAGTCAGCTGGGATAAGTATTTCTTCTTTTGGGGGTGAAGGTGGGGAGAAATTTGCACTGAACCTGTCAGCCAGAATGTTGGCAATATCTGTGGGTTCAGTGTATTTTTTGTTGTTGTGAACCAACTCTGAGCATATCTGAGGGTTTCTGCCCAGGTTTCTAACATAGCTGAAGAAGGCTTTGTGGTTATCTTTAGTGTCCTTAGCGATTTTTCTCTCAAAGTTTGCCTTGGATGTTTTTATGAGAACGTAGTTTTCTGCTAATGTTGATCAGAGATATCTTCCCATTTCACTCTGACGCAGTAGCTTCCTTCTTTTGTTATACAATTTGTTTATGGCTGAGGTCCACCAGACAGGATGCTTACATTTGGTGGAGAGGGACTTGGATTTGTTTGGGATTGCATGATCCATGCATTCTTGGAGATGTCCATAGAAAGCATTTGTGAAGGATTCGGCATTGTGGGATGTGGTATCCACTGGCACAGTGGGCTTAAAGGATACCATTTCAGTCTTAAGAAGAGTGAAGTCTGCTTTTGAGAAGTTTTTCACTGTGGTCTTTTGTGCTGGGGTGGAGGTGGGATATGTATATCCAGGGTGATTAGTTTGTGATCAGATCTCACTAGTGAGGGGTATACTTATGTGGAGCATTTTGTCCCCATGTTTGTGATGATCAGGTCTAGTATATTATCTCCCCTAGTGGGAGAGGTGACTAGTTGTTCCAGTGCATTTGAATTTATGAATTCCAGGAACCTTTGGGCTAGGATATTAGGGCTAGAATAATGTACCCAATCTATGTTTGGGTAGTTGAAGTCTCCTAGTATGATGGTATTTTGTGATACATTCATATCCTCCAATGTCTTCAGGAAGGCTGAGTGGGGTTCTTGAGATTGGGAGGGTGGTGTGTAGCATGCTACCAGTTGTATAGCAGTTTTGCCTATGGTTAGTTGCACCTGTATGGTCTCTGATGCTTCATGTGTTGCTACTAACCTGGAGGTGTGGGTGTCCTTTATGAATATGGACACTCCCCCTCCCTTGTGGTTCGGCCCAGGTTTTGGGGCCGAAAAGCATGATACGAGGTATAGCCTGGTAGCGCTGGGGTGCTCTCAGGAGCCTTGAACCAGGTTTCAGTTACTGCACAGACGTCAATGTTCTCCATGCTGAGGAGTGCATCAAGTGCCTGCATCTTGAGATTTAGACTTCTGGCGATCAGCAGCATTACCCTTAGTTTTTTCCATTTTTGTTTTCTAAGGAGGTAGGTTTGTCTTTTGAGCCTTGCCTAAAAAGGCACTATGGGGGTGGCAAGAGCCTTAGCCAATATCTGGAAGCCCAGTGGTGACAGGTGTAAGCCATCCCTTGAAGCAGCGTGGCTTGTCCAACATATCATCCCAGGCAGACAGACATTGGATCCCCTTAGAATGACACCAGTACTTGAGCCAATTGTTAAAGCTGATCATCTTGTCTTTGTATTGTGGTATCATTCTTGGTGAGGGCAAGATGCTGCTCAAGGTCAGGGTCATACCAGCCTGGGCTACATAATCGGAGAGCTCCTCTATGTCTCTTTTCATGTAGTCCAGGGAGGTACGTCTCAGGTCATTCACACCAGCATGGACAATGATGGAGTCATATTTGTACTTGCTTTGGAGTGACCTGAGTGCGTGTGTTATGTGGCGGATCCTAGCTCCCAATAGACAGCTCACAGTCACCTTCTCCTTGTTCAGCCTGGTCAGTGGGACATCGGTGTGTCTGACTATGGAGTCACCTATTACAAGTGTATCAGGCAAGGTGTTTGGCCTTAAGGGCTGCGATTGGATACCACACTGATTTATTGAAGTATGTGTTGCATGTGTTTTGTTTTGAGGTGGTGGATTTTTGGATGTCTGCTTTGGGAGCCTCTGTTGTTTTGGTAAGTTTTTTATTAGAGCCTCTGAGTATGTCTTTGTTTTTATGTGTTTGGTTTGCAGTTGTGTTAGGTCTATGTGGGACTGGGATTGTTGTGTGTGTGGTTGCCATCTCCTCCTGTCTGGTCATGCCAGCCCTGAGTTGAGAGAGTTCAGCCTCCAGTTTGGCTATATAGTTGCATCTCTCACATGTATTTGTGTTTGTTGGGAGGAGGAGAGGGTTGTCTGTGTACATGAGACAATTGTAGCATTGTCTCAAGATACCCAGATTGACCAGCTGAACTGGAGACGCCAGTAATCTACCACTCGACATGCTAGAACAGTATAAGGGAGTGGTATACTTTAAGGGAAGTGGATATTCACAGGGTGGTAAGTAGATGTAGTGCTTTTATAGTGCGAGTGCTTACTTAGTAGAGAAGTATTGAGAACAAGTGCTAGGCTTATACTACAGTGAGTAGTCTGGTTATACTAAGAGTAGAGCTTCCTTAAGGGAAAATTTGAAGAGCAGACTTGGCGGAGCCAGAAAAAGTTTAACCTTGTTTAAAGGCGCTATAAAGCCGTGCAAATGTGGATTTTAAACAGTGAACTACAAAAGAGCTAGAAATGGTCCCAAACAACCAATTACTACAGCTTCTTGTGCTGAGGTCACTCCCCCCTAGGACAGGTAGGCTGCTCAAGGCTCCCCACTCCCACTGGTGAGCAAAGAAACTTCCTTCTATCCAAGTAAGGTAATGGACAACACAGGAACTACACCACAGCCCAGAATACAGCAATACCTGTAAACTGGTCTAAACTAGTTGAGGAAGGCGGAAAAACAAGGATTATTTTTTTGTTTTATTGTTTTTTTGGTAGAAACACACATAAAATGCAGAAACAGTGATAAATTAGTTACACAGGCTAGCACACTTTAGTGGGCAGCCTCCACAGTTAAATTAAACAAACAAACAAGCAAACTTTTGATCAAATTCGACTAAAATGTAACTTTAAGTGCAGATTTTAAAATAATGCAGCAATCAGTTAAAAAACAGTTCAGGCTAGTTCAAGGTAAGCTACAGAAGCTATTTCAAGTGAAAAAAAGCAAAGATACTTAAATCCAGAAGGTAGACGCTTTTCTGAGTTCCCTGCTGCTAGGACCACTCTGTAAACCCACGTGGAGCTTGTCTGAGCAGTATAGCCAGAAATAAACCCCCAGAGGCGGATTTTAAACAGTGAACTACAAAAGAGCTAGAAATGGTCCCAAACAACCAATTACTACAGCTTCTTGTGCTGAGGTCACTTCCCCAAGGACAGGTAGGCTGCTCAAGGCTCCCCACTCCCACTGGTGAGCAAAGAAACTTCCTTCTATCCAAGTAAGGTAATGGACAACACAGGAACTATACCACAGCCCAGAATACAGCAATGCCTGTAAACTGGTCTAAACTAGTCGAGGAAGGTGGGAAAACAAGGATTATTTTTTTGTTTTTTTGGTAGAAACACACAGAAAATGCAGAAACAGTGATAAATTAGTTACACAGGCTAGCTCACTTTAGTGGGCAGCCTCCACAGTTAAATTAAACAAACAAACAAGCAAACTTTCGATCAAATTCGACTAAAATGTAACTTTAAGTGCAGATTTTAAAATAATGCAGCAATTAGTTAAAAAAACAGTTCAGGCTAGTTCAAGGTAAGCTACAGAAGCTATTTCAAGTGAAAAAAAAAGAGGGATTGGGATTTCTTTAAGTGGAGCATGTCCAACAGCTCTGTGTTTGACATAGCTTTGTATGTTATCGAAAGCCTTGTTCATAGGTTCATAGGTAGGTACTAGGCTATTGGCCCTAGGGCCTAGAAAAGCTTAACCAAACGGTACCCTGGCTTTTTCCACCCAAGAAAATTATTTTCCTGTGTCCCTGTCAAGCAGAGCCACAGAAGTAATCCCCAGGGTGAATTTCCTATCTCCCATCCAATCATCAAGATTTTTCTTGAAGAGTGCTAATGAGGAGCTTTGTTTGATATAGATAGGTAGTTTGTTCCAAAGTATGGGAAGTCTCTGGGACAGGAATCTATCTCTCCAGCATGTTCTGTTTATTGTGCTGACAAGGTTTAGGTCCTTAGAGTATGTAGCTCACAGGGATTGGGATTTCTTTAAGTGGAGCATGTCCAACAGCTCTGTGTTTGACATAGCTTTGTATGTTAGGCAGCGATCACCTCTGAGTAGGCAATATGCAACAGAGTAAAGCTGGAGTTTTTTGAGAGGTATTTCTGTGGCCTTTCCAGTTGTTGTAGATGTCTTCTAAGGTACATACCAAAAGGGGTGTTGTACTCTATAATGGGTCTAATGAGTGATGAGTAGAGGGGAACAATGACCTCCTTTTTCCTGGATGAGAAACTTTTTGTGATGAGGTGTGCCATGTAGAAGGATTTCCTGACTACTGTGGCAATGTGATTATCAAAGGAGAGACTACTGTCCACCTGTGTCCCAAGGTCTCTTATCACACTTTCGGTGTTAAGTAGACTGCCGCCTATGTGGTAGTTCATGGGTACAGAGTTTTTACCAAAAGGGATGACAATGCACTTTTTGGCATTGAGCTTGAGGCCATGGCTTTGATGCCAGGCATCTGTCTCTGTGAGGCCCTTTTGTAGGATGTTCACATCGTTAGGAGTTTTGATTATGGCTCCTAGTTTGTAGTCATCTGCGAACTTTGTTAGCCAAAGACTTTCTGTGTTAGCCTGTACTTCAGAGAAGTAGATACCAAACAGGAGAGGACCTAGGACTGAACCCTGTGGCACTGCACTTGCCACTGGTCTGAGTTGGATATAGAGTCTGCTACTTTCACAGTGTGGGTTCTGTCAGTGAGCCAGCTGGCAACTCATCTTGTGACATAGAGATTTATACCTAGTTTAGTGAGTTTATGTATAATTCCAGAGTGAGGGATGGTGTTGAAAGCCTTGGCGAGATCCAGATAGAATGTGTGAACCGCCTTACCCTCATCTACAACTTTGGTGACCACTTCAGGGAAGTCTATCAGGTTTAGGAGACATGATCTGCCTTTTACAAACACAAACTGGGTAGGGTCCAGAGTTTGGAGATTACCAATGTCATTGTTTATAAGTTCCATGATGATACGTTCCATAACCTTGCAGACCAGGCTCGTCAGGCTAATGGGGCAGTAGTTCCCGGGGTCCATGGTGACTCCCCCTTTGTGGAGTGGGATAACCGTTGCTGTGCACCATTCAGTGGACACAAAGCCTAAGGTGAGGCTATGATTGAACATGGTACTTGGGTGGGATGCCAGTTCATTCTGTAGTTCATGTAGAATGCAGCCTAAGATGTTGTCAGGTCCCATGGATGCTGTGTTCTTGGCTTTGGAGAGTGTGTTTTTTACCTGTGCAGCCGTGATTACAGAAACTTTGCATTCTTCCGGTATAGAGATCGGCCCTTTAGGGGATGAGAGAGGGGTAAAGTTAGCACTGAACCTATCTGCCAGGATGTTGGCAATATCAGTTGATTCTGTATATTTAGTCCATTGTGCTGTAACTCAGAGCAGATCTGAGTGTTGCCATTGAGATTCTTAGCATAGCTATAGAATGCTGTGTGGTTGTCTTTAGAATCAGTGGAGATTTTGTTTTCGTAACTAGCTTTGGAGGATTTTATGAGAGATCTCAGCTTCTTACTGAGGCTGACCACAGAGTTCCTCCAATCATGGGATTTTACTCTTTTTTGCAACAGTTTCTTTCTTCTGTTGTAGAGTTTGTTTATGGCAGAGGACCACCAGATTGGCTTCCTTTTATTGGAGGATAGCATCTTGGTTCTGTTAGGGATTGCACGATCCATGCACTCGTGTAAGTGCTTATAAAGTGCATTTGTATAGGCTTCAGCAGTCGTACCTCTATTGTCCCTCAGCATGGGTGTCATGAAGTTTGCCACTTCTGTCTTAATAAGTGTGAAGTTGGCTTTGGTGAAAAATATTTTTTGGTGGTTTCCCTAATGGGGGGTGGGGGTGGGATGTGGATGTTTAGAGTGATTTGCTTGTGGTCGGATCTGACCAACAAGGAATTGACCTCTGGTGTGGAACACCGGTTGCCCATGTTGGTAATGACCAGGTCTAGGATATTGCTGCCCCTGGTGGGGGTGTGGATAAGTTGATCCAAGTTGTTGGAATTTATGAATTCCAGAAAACGTTGAGCACAACAGTTGGTACATGAGTAGTTTTCCCAGTTAATGTTGGGGTAGTTGAAATCGCCCATTATTAGGGTTTTAGTTGTACCCTAATATTTTCCAGTGTATAAAGAAATGAGGAGTGGGAATCCTGGGGCATGGTGGGGGATCTGTAGCAAGCTACAATTTGGATTGCGGTCTTGTCCAAAGTTAGTTGCACTCGGATAATCTCAGATGCATTATGCTGAGCAACTAACCTGGAGGTGTGGATATCCTTATTGAATATGGACATGCTTCCACCTTTAGTGCTTCAGTCCAGGTTAGGTGGCTGAAAGGTGTGGTATGAATTCTAGCCTTGTAATGCAGGGCTACTCTCTGGAGCCTTGAACCAGGTCTCTGTCACTGCACAGATGTCGATGTTCTCCATTTTAAGGAGTGCCTTGAGTGAGTGCATTTTGAGGTTTAGACTTAGCATTAAGTAGCATTACCCTCAGATTTTGCTTGCTTGTACCCATTACGGTGGTGAATTTGTCATTTGAATCTTGCCTAAAAAAGGCACTATAGGGGTGGCAAGAGCCTTAGCCAGTATCCGGAATCCCAAGGGCAACAGGTGCAGATCATCTCTGGCAAAGCATCATGGTTTGTTGATCAAGTTATCCCAGGCAGACAGATACTGGATGCCCTCAGAATGACACCAGAAGCTTAGCCAATTGTTGAAGTCAATCATTTTGTCCTTGTATTGTGGTATCATTCTGGGTGATGGCAGGATGCTGCTCATGGCTAGGGTCATACCTGCCTGGGCTACAAGATCGGACAGCTCCTCCATGTCTCTTTTCATGTAGTCCAGGGAGGTACATCTTAGGTCATTCACACGAACATGGACAATGACAGAGCCATATTTGTACTTGTTGTGGAGTGACCTGAGTGCATGCATTATGTGGCGGATCCTGGCACCTGACAGGCAGCTGACAGTAACTTTCTCCTTGTTTAGCCTGGTGAGTGGAACATCAGTGTGCCTGACTATAGAGTCACCTATGACTAAAGTGTTGGGTACGTTGTTATGCCTTATGGGCTGTGGTTGAGTGGCACACTGAATTTGTGGGCTATGTGTCATTTGGGTTGTGTTGGGGGGGTGGAGGTTGCTTGCGTTTTTGCTTTGGAGGTCCCTGTTGCTTGGGTAGATTTTTTTTTAAATCTTCCATGAATGTAGGTGTGTGTTTTGTGTTTCTATTTGTGTGTTTTGGTGGTGTAGGTTTTGAGGGACTATGTGATGAGTGTGGTGTGGTGCAAGTGTTTACCTTCTCCTCTTGACTGTCTAGTCCAGTCTTGGGTAATGAGAGCTTTGCTTCCAGTTTGGCTATATAAGTGCATCTCTCACAGGTTGTAGTGTTAGGTGGTAGGAGGAGAGAGTTATCTGTGTACATGAGGCAATTGCTGCATTGCCCCAAGATGCCCAGATTCATCAGGTAGACAGGAGAAAACACTGGGAGCTGACCCTTAGACATGCTTGGATAGGTGCTTATTTGTTAAGTACTAAAAACTGTTTTCCTCTAGACAAGTGAGGAAAGTTGAGTGCTGTAGTAATTTGTAGCTTATTTAGTGCTTACAATGAGTTCTGAACAAGTGCTGAGCTCAAAGAAACAGATTTGAGTGTTGAAACTAAAAAAACTGGCTAGTTCTAAGAAACAAAATTAGTGCTGAGCTCAAAGAAACAGATTTGAGTGCTGAAACTAAAAAACTGGCTAGTTCTAAGAAACAAAATTAACCTAGAAGGCTTCCCTCCAACACAGAAAGGCTTGGGGGCACAGAAGCTTACTAACAGTCCTGGATACAGCAAATCTGTATCTGGACGAGACGACTTACAGGAAAGGCAGGAAACAAGGTTAGAAAAAAAATTATTTTTTTTTGTAAAGTGGAAAGGGGAAAGGAGGAGCAGAAACTAACTGGGTTGGCTTTCTCAAATGTTCTCCCTGGAATAGGTAGAATGAGGTAATGACACTAGACTGGGTAGAGTGTCCCATATCACATTTATAGTAGGGGCAGGCAACTGCAAAGCCACCAGGTATAAAAACAGGATACCAATAGGGAGAGAGGGTGGGAAACGCAGTTTGCTACAGTTTAAAAGTGAACAAAAATCTTTTTTTTGAACTACAATTTGAGAGCTGTAGTGATCTGTGCAAACAGGGATGGCTGTGGTGGTGCAGCTGTTAGTGTTGCTGCCTCACAGTAAGAGGTTCTTCGGTTCGATCCTCGGCCGAGGTGCCTTTTGTGTGGAGTCTGCATGTTCTCCCTGTAGTTGAGTGGGTTTCCTCCGGGTGCTCTGGTTTCCTCCCATATCCCAAAGACATGCTGTAGGTGGACTGGACACTCTAAATTGTCCCTAGGCATGTGTGTGTGCATGTGTGTGCCTTCTGTGGAAGGTTGGGCGCTGGGCTGGCAACTCAACACCGTAAAACTCCACTGCCAATCATGAGCGGACAGGTGATCTGCTGTGGCGACTCCTAACCAGGAAAAGCCAAAAGAAGAAGAAGTGATCTGTGCAAACAGGATAAAAACTGTAGCAAATGTTTGCTACAGTTTAAAAAGAATATATATATTTTTAAACTAAAATATGTGCACCATACTATTCTGGCAGGCAGGGTATAAACTCAAGCAACTGTTTTCTACACTTGTAGCAAGCAGTTTGCTACATTTTAAAAATAAGAATTTTTTCAACTAAAACATGAGTGCCATAGTAGTCCATCCATGAAGGCAGAGTATAAACTGTAGCAGCTGTTTGCTGCATTTACAGCAAGCAGTTTGCTACAGTTTAAAAATAATTGTTTTCAACTAAATGATTAGTGCCATAGTGTTCCATGCAGGCAGGGTATAACTGTAGCAACTGTTTGCTATATGTGTAGCAAGCAGTTTGCTAAAGTTTAAAAATAATTTTTGTTTTAAACTAAAATATGAGTGACATAGCACTCAGTGCAAGCAGGGTAAAAACTTTAGCAACTTTTTTGCTACATCTGTAGCAAGCAGTTTGCTGTAGTTTAAAAGAAGAACGTATTTTTTGATGAAATATGTTTGAGGAGGATTAGGGGAAAGGCACCGAAAAAGGTACCTGAATGGCTGGGGCAGGGGGAGCTGTAGCATGCATATTGCCACCTAGTTGATATGCCAGTAGAAAGAAAATCATTTTTTTCATTTTGCTCTTCTGTGGAAGAGGTGCGGTGAGGTGGGTAGTGGAGGGGGGGGTGCAGTAGATCTAACTGTAATAAGCTGATCAGTTACAGTGTAGTGATCAGCTTTTACAGTAGTGATTTTGTTAAATTTTTTTTTGCTCTTCACTGGCCCAGGGTGTTGGTTGAACTAGCTATGCTTTTGACTGCAGATGCACAAGCAGAAAGTGCAGTGGTACTGATTTTCTATAAGAAAAATTATCAGGAAGTTCATCACTATGGAACTGAAAGTGACAACTTTAATCTTCATCCACTTTATACTTGACTAAATGTAGGCAAACTACAGATAATGATAAGCACTAGTAAGGAGACATGACTACAGATAATGATGTGCACCAGTAAGGAGCCATGATACAGATAATGATGTACACCAGGAAGGAGCCATGACTACAGATAATGACGTGCACCAGGAAGGAGCCATGACTGCAGATAATGATGTGCACTAGTAAGAAGCCATGACTACAGATAATGATGTGCTCCAGTAAGGAGCCATGATACAGATAATGATGTACACCAGGAAGGAGCCATGACTACA
Source organism: Protopterus annectens (assembly GCF_019279795.1). Lineage (NCBI taxonomy): Eukaryota > Metazoa > Chordata > Ceratodontiformes > Protopteridae > Protopterus > Protopterus annectens. The sequence goes on from NC_056731.1 coordinate 1,854,971,180, forward strand.
GATAATGGCGTGCACCAGGAAGGAGCCATGACTGCAGATAATGATGTGCACTAGTAAGAAGCCATGACTACAGATAATGATGTGCACCAGTAAGGAGACATGACTGCAGGTAATGATGTGTACCAGTAAGGAACCATGACTACAATAATGATGTGCACCAGTAAGGAGACATAACTACATATAATGATGTGCACCAGTAAGGAGCCATGACTACAGATAATGACGTGCACCAGGAAGGAGCCATGACTGCAGATAATGATGTGCACTAGTAAGAAGCCATGACTACAGATAATGACGTGCACCAGGAAGGAGCCATGACTACAGATAATGATGTGCACTAGTAAGAAGCCAGGACTACAGATAATGATGTGCACCAGTAAGGAGACATGACTGCAGGTAATGATGTGTACCAGTAAGGAACCATGACTACAATAATGATGTGCACCAGTAAGGAGACATAACTACATATAATGATGTGCACCAGTAAGGAGCCATGATACAGATAATGATGTACACCAGGAAGGAGACATGATTACAGATAATGATGTGTTCAGAAAGACCAGGCTAGCAAGTACAGTAGATGCACGGACCAAACAACCTTGATACTGAACCAGAAAAGACCAGCACCCGGAAGGCAAGAGCAAAAGGTTTAATGAGAACCAGACCGGTTTCAGCAAAATGCTTTCATCAGATGTTGAACAATAATGGCACTTCACATACTGTAATTTATGAAGAATCCAACAGAGCAGTCTTGACATCACTTCCTGTTGGAAAAAATGTGAATCAAAAATTAAAGAATATTTGAAATTCAAGTAATCATATGCTAAAAAGCAAACATGCACTGAATATGGGTCATTAAACCACAGCCTGCAAGAGATTGATTTCTTGGATGTCCATCTACAGATGGAACCGGATAATACTTTGCGCACCATGGTTCACAGGAAATATCCCCAATACAATAGCTTATTACATGCCTCCAGTCTTCATCCCAAGCACATTATTAAAAATATTATCAAATCACAGTTCATGAGAATTAAGAGAATATGCTCATCACAGCAGGACCTTGCTCATTGCCAGAATGACCTCTCCAATAGATTTCTGCAGAGGGGTTATGACAAACATAATGTCAACTCAGCTTTACAATGGACCAAAAATTTATCCAGGGATAACCTTTTGACATACAAACAAAAGGTTAGTAGTTCAAACCAGGATAAGCTCAGGCTGGTTACCACCTTCGGTAGGAATACGGGTCAACTGATGGATGTTATTGACAAGCACTGGAACATACTTAAAACCAATACACGTTTGGATGACTGGTTAGGGGATAGATGTCTTTTTTCCTATCATAAAGGAAAAACTCTTGGGTCTCATTTCTCCCATTATAAGAAAATCACACACCAGGATACTGAATTACAAAAAACTACATTATCTGGGGAAAAACTGGTTGGATGTTACCCCTGTGGTCATTGTTCTTTTTGTAAATATGATTTTAAGACCAAAAACTTCACTAGTAAAAATACGGGACAACTATACAATGTCAATTGTTTTTCCAATTGTGGTACAGATTGGGTTATATATCTGGCCACATGCTCATGTCAAGCTTTTTATATAGGACAAACCTCCAGACAATTCAGAATCCGTATGTCCGAACATCTAGTGGACATTAGGAATGCCAGACCCACTAATGCCCTATATAGACATTGTTTGATCCATAAAACAGCCGCATTTTCCTTTATGGTTATTGATAAAATTTCAGGAAAGAGATCTTTTAAAACTGGATGGCATAATTTATTAAACAATAAAGAAAAGAGATGGATTGTTAAATTAGGTGGTCTTTTTCCACCGGGTCTAAATGATAAATGATAATATTTCTTTTCTCTTAGTGGATAACACATTTTCATAATAATGACCCATATTCAGTGCATGTTTGCTTTTTAATATATGATTACTTGAATTTCAAATATTCTTTAATTTTTTATTCACATTTTTTCCCACAGGAAGTGATGTCAAGACTGCTCTGTTGGATTCTTTATAAATTACATTATTTGTATTGCCATTATTGGTCATCCACTGATGAAAGCATTTTGCTGAAACCGGTCTGGTTCTCATTAAACTTTTTGCTCTTGCCTTCCGGGTGCTGGTCTTTTCTGGTTCAGATAATAATGTGTGCCAGGAAGGACACATGATTACAGATAATGATGTGCACTAGAAAGGAGGCATGACTGCAGATAATTATATGCATCAGTAAGGAGCCATGACTACAGATAATGATGTGAACCAGTAAGGAGCCATGACTACAGATAATGATGTGAACCAGTAAGAAGACATAACTACAGACAAAGATGTGCACAAGTATGGCGACATGACTGCTGATAATGATGTGCACCATTAAGAAGCCGTGACAGCAGATAATGATGTCCACCTGTAAGGAGCCATGACTACAGATAATGATGTGAACCAGTAAGGAGAGATGACTACAGATAATGATCTGCACCAGTAAGAAGACATAACTACAGACAAAGATGTGCACCAGTATGGCGACATGACTGCTGATAATGATGTGCACCAGTAAGGAGACATGACTGCAGATAGTTATGTGCACCAGTAAGGAGCCATGACTACAGATAATGATGTGAACCAGTAAGGAGAGATGACTACAGATAATGATGTGCACCAGTAAGTAGACATAACTACAGACAAAGATGTGCACCATTATGGCAACATGACTGCAGATAATGATGTGCACCAGTAAGTAGACATAACTACAGACAAAGATGTGCACCAGTATGGCGACATGACTGCAGATAATGATGTGCACCAGTAAGTAGACATAACTACAGACAAAGATGTGCACCAGTATGGCGACATGACTGCAGATAATGATGTGCACCAGTAAGTAGACATAACTACAGACAAAGATGTGCACCAGTATGGCGACATGACTGCAGATAATGATGTGCATCAGTAAGTAGACATAACTACAGACAAAGATGTGCACCAGTATGGCGACATGACTGCAGATAATGATGTGCACCAGTAAGTAGACATAATTACAGACAAAGATGTGCACCAGTATGGCGACATGACTGCAGATAATGATGTGCACCAGTAAGTAGACATAATTACAGACAAAGATGTGCACCAGTATGGCGACATGACTGCACATAATGATGTGCACCAGTAAGTAGACATAACTACAGACAAAGATGTGCACCAGTATGGCAACATGGCTGCACATAATGATGTGCACCAGTAAGTAGACATAACTACAGACAAAGATGTGCACCAGTATGGCGACATGACTGCAGATAATGATGTGCACCAATAAGGAGAGATGACTACAGATAATGCTGTACACCAGTAAGGAGACATGCTGCCAAATGTTTTTGTTACCTCAGACTAATCAATCTCAGTGTCAGGAAGCCCAAGGAAAAGGGCACTGCAGTCATCAAGGTGTACTTAAGCTAAGTTGTGGATGAGACGTAGGGAAATCCACAGAGTGTGTCAAGTACTTAATCATGGTGATTAAGTACTTGATTAAGATATCTTCACTGCAGCTGGCACCAGGTTTATCAAGGATGAATCCCTGATCTGGCAGTTTTGGCATAATGTCTAGTGAATTACAACCATGAAAATAAGAGGAGTCCCTCAAGGTGGCATGTATCACCAAAGTTTCTGGTTTGGATGTGTTCAGCTTCAAGTGGTTACTAAAAAGCCAAAATAAATAGCCTCCAAACCATTCACTAGGGCATGCAAATTTGTTATACATTTCTATAGGAAGGAGACATAGACATAAATATTATCAAAGTAGCAATGGTAGGCCAATCATCTCTGTTTCTAATGAGATTCACAACCGCAGCATAAAGACCATGAAAAATAATTGACCTAAGAGCTATCCCTGAGATACTGCACACTGCAGAAGGTATGAATGAGACTTATTAAGTCCTAAGACCACTTTATGAGTACAACCAGAAAACTAGGAGTCAAGGCAGTCTAGTACAGTAATGCAGATACTGGAGTAAGAACAGAAATATTTTATCACACTATAACATGCTGACATAAGACTTCATACATATGGAAATTAGGATGCCCTATACTCTTTAAACGTATCAGTCACCAGTTAAATTACAATAAATGGCACGTAGTGACCAGTCATCTGACTTCATTCTGCCACTTTGTGGGAGACATTCATCACTGCTCAGAAGCAGAACCATAGCTAAGTATTCTGCTGCCCTTTCCCCCAGAGAGGTCTTCTCTCTAAATTAAGACCCCCCCCCCCAAAAAAAAAAAATTCTCATTGAAACAAGCAGCTTTGTACAGCTAAATACCACTTATGAAACATTGAAGTGCTTCAGCCTAAACTGCAACTACAATACCAGTAGTCACTTATGAATGCCTGCATTACTGCCTGCTCAGCATCTGTTGACTGTGCCACCCTAACACCCTACACCCGGGGTAGCTGCTCCCTGTGCTCTGCCTTAGCTACACCTCTGTTCACAAGTGTACCATTCCAAAGGACACTTCCATCTCAAGTCCTATTACTAAATGGAATTCACATATAGGTTTCTTTACTATAATTACATGCCACACCCTTACCAAAGTAATAATTACCATTTGTCTCAATGGTCATGCCAATTTACCCATGATCAAAGTAGTTCACCCACAAAGATGGAACCAAATTGAGTTACTCTCACTTGGAGTAGGGAAATCAGTATGTCTGTCAGTGACATTAATGAGTAGTGCTATTTTATGATGGACTTATTTTGAAAATGTGTGTTTTGTCTTGTTAATAACTCCCTTGTATATTCACATTCAGTAATGTACTCATTTCTGTCTGCTAAAAGGATTCATCTGAGATGTTCTGATGTAAACTGCACATATTATTATGCATGCCTGCACGTAAGTGGCACATTAATTAAGTGTATTTCCTAGCAGATTCCAAACTGTGTGTTATTTTATGTTTTTAATTTTCAACAGAAAAAAATTGGTACTGTAGAGATCCATAAAGTATATCTGTACTGTACCATTGGTGAGTTATTTATTTAAAAATACAAGTTTCTGGATTCAGACTTGCTATTTACTTCCTAATTATAGCAAATTAATTTTGTTTTGATTGTTTGGCTAAGATTACCTTCTTTAAGTGTAGCTGACAACTAATATAAAGACTCTTAAAAAATAAAATTGTTCAGCTGCTGATATATTTTTCGAAGTGTGTGTTTTTAAGTTATGGCTATCTGTAAGCAATGTGGATTTACCTGTGTTGAGGTGTTGCCCTCATAAACTTACAGCACCAGAAGTAGACAAATCCAACCTGACCCACAACCAAACTTGAATTATAAATTCTATACTGCATTAATACATCAAAACATTTAAATGCCAAAAAATGCATAGTCATACCCTTTGGGAAAAACAAGGTTACCCCTAGCTACCAAATAGGTGGCAATCCACTGAGCACAGAAGAAGTTATCAAGACCTGGGGACCACCAGGATAGTAGTCTGTCTGTCATCACACCCATGTAGTAGCTAGTAGTTAGGAAGACTCTTTCTACATTGCCCATATCATGAAGGGGGATCTCATCATCAAGGTGGAGGGTCTCTTTCTCTCCTTACTTCCATCATCACAATGATGAATTTGAGTACCCACCCCCATTTGGGATGTATCCTGACCTGCACCTGCAGCAGCTGGAGAGGCCACAAAAGTTCCTCACCAAAAGGATAAAGGGTCTCAAAATCTGTCCTATCCTGAAAAGAACTCAAAGAACTCCAGCTCTATTCATCAGGTCAGCTTACCTTTGCCATACATACAAGGCCATGTCAAACCCAGATTTGATGAATATGCTTCACCTAAAAAAATCTAGATCCCACAAGGATCAGAGAGGAGCCAGACTACCACCTCTGTTAATTAGCATTTTTGAGGTGTTTTTAAAGAAGCAATATAACTTAATGCCACTAGATGGTAGTGGCACACAATCGGTCATGCTATTTGTCCTTTTTTTTTTTTTTTTTGAGCTTCCCTTTGCTGTTATTCCTTTTGTAATTAATTATATGATTACTTATTTAGTGTCGCAGTATGCACTCTGTATGCTATATGCAATTCAAGAGCATGAACTTGGCAACATTTTTGTGAGTCAAGAATATATATTTAAAACATCATAATGCCACAGCTTTTATTTGCTTTCACACGTTCCATGCACACAGAACAGGTTTATTTATTTATTTAATTGTTTCAATTTTACATTCGCTAACTGGGTGGTGTGATGGTTTAGTGATACTTCTGAGCCACAAAATAGGCATGTTGACATGTAGATTGAGTCTAGATGTAGTTGTCTATATTTTCCATTTGTCAGAAGTAGAACTCAGTGGCATTTATATGCAATATATACAACACAAAGTTTTAATTTTGAAGATCTGTTATGCATAGGGTCTTGCTGTTTTACTACGAGCAAGGTGACATTTAGTAGAGTGATTCCCAATGCAAAAACAAAGGTTTAATGCAGGCAAAGATGGTCTGAGAATAAATTCTAGTGTGCTATATGGAAACTTCATTTTCATGACAGACTGTTTTCAGTCAAATCATTCAAATGAACTGCCATTTTTTTCCACTGAGAGATAAAACATTACATTTTGCATTAAATCTGAGGGTCAGAAAGATGCATTATGTTTCTGTTAGGAGAAACACACCAAATGAATTTCTGCACACATGTTTTGATATGTCTAGTGCAGATGTGTCCAACCTGCGGCCCTCAGACCTCTTCCATGCGGCCCCCAACCTCTAACTGCAGCATAGATATACACCTATAAAGTTGAATTGTTTTTTTCTGACAAAAAAAAGCACCCAGTACTGTTTTGTCAATGGTGGGTTCTAAGCAGTGGCAGATTGGACAACAATAAGTATAGCTTTCATCAATACTGGCAGATCAGGTGGGCACAATGTAATTTTTTAAATGTTGGGGGTTTTAGTGTGTGTGTGTGTGTGTGTGTGTGTGTTGGGAGGGCTGCTACTGTAGATTATTAAAGACAGACTTACGGACTATGGAAAATGTTATTTGTTTCAAAACCTGATACTTGGGTACTAGGCATGCCAAAAGTAGATTTGTTAAGATATACTTCTTGTCATTTGCAGTGGATGGATATTTACATTTAATGGACAATGCTAGCAGATTGTGTGTGGTCCTGTAGGGATCTGGAGGATGCCAAGTCTACCACTGCCAATGTCTTGTAAAGTGACCTGGAAATGGAGATTGAGATGTTACTGAAAAAATACAGTAAGTGGACTTAGAAATATAGTTTAATTAAACAAAGTGCACTTGCAGGCCATAATTTAATTTATTTCAGGTAGTCCAGATCCTGGTAGATTGTATTCCATTAGACTTAGTTAGGGAGAGCTATCATTCCTGGGAAATAAGCAGCCCTAGTTTCAGTGAAAGCTCTGTGGTTGTTTGCAGCTAGGAAGTTGCAGGATGTGGATGCAATGTGTTTTATTTATTATTTTTAATGCATTTGTCCTTTCAAAGCATGGTTTTCTTTGTTGCAAAAGAAGGCAGGATTGAATGAGTGCATATAATGCTTTACTGAGAATGATGGGATAGAAGGATTATAAGTGATGTATAATGTTTGCAGCTACAGTTGTTTCAATGGTGTCTGTGATCCATAACTATTTTTTGGCCTATATCCCACTTTTATTTTTCTCTTTCTACAGATTTCTTGCTCTAAGGTTGAGAGGTATGGTTCCATACTAAATCAGAAGGTTGTATTTACCTTGGAAGACCTTCCAGCATAATTACGAGAAACAGAGCCTTTTTAATATCTTTGCTTACTTCCAATATAAACTGCCATGTAACCTTGCAAATAACCTTCTTATTAAACTACTTTAATTCTTTTGGAATTGACAAGTATGCTTCATTGGTTCGGATGTAAGCATAGAGTGCTAATGTGACAGCTCAGTAAACTGTCAGTCTGTGAATAACTTCTGCAGAAATTAAAATGTCTGAATGTCAAATGGCTTTAGATTGGAGGGAAGTTATATGTTTACTCCAATATATGTAGTATGATCTTAGAGAGTTTATCGATTTCTTATTGATTTACTTTTTGCTGAGCAGTTGTTTACTAATTTATTGATGGTCCTTATGGTGGTGGGAAATTAGTTGGACGAGTCCATCTCTAGTATGATTTTTTTTCAGATATTTTACTTCCAGACAATTTCATTCAGTGAGTGTGTCATGTGATTACTGAGGTTGCCTATTTTAGAAGTAGGGGTTCCTTTTGTGTGTGTGTGTGTGTGTGTGTGTGTGTGTGTGTGTGTGTGTGTGTAAGAGAGAGATATTTAATATGTATACTGAATATATTTTTGCAAATGGAATTCTTAGTTAAATAGGCCCCTCTTCTTGGGCAAGTAGACTTGAGTAACCAATATTAGATCTTAGCCATCCAGCTAGGAAAGTTTAGTATGTGGATTTTCCATCTGGTTTGATGAAGGCTATGCCACTTACTCAAGGAGTACATTTATGGTTATCCATCCATTTGTCGTGTTGCTGAGCTACATTGTTGGATAATGAGAAGAACTTTTTACAGAAGTTGAAGTTTTTGTATCCAGAACTTGTACATACAGAGTGGCTTGTTTATGTTGCAGTGAAGACTGTGGTCTTTGTAATGAGTGTTTTAAGTATAACCAGTATTTCTGAGGTGGAGGAAGTCTCAAGGCAGAATCTTTCTTAGCCTGGAAAGCAAGCCAGTGAGGAAATTTATAGGGTCCAGTGAGAGGCAGAGGAGAGCAAGAAGCTTTTTAGTTTGTTTGGATAACTAAGTGAACTTAGTCCTTTGAGCTCTTTTGTCAGAAATGGTTGTAGTCTGTCTTTTGGCAGGTGTTTTGCTGAGGCACATGCCAAAAGGGGCTTTGCACTCAGTAATGGCTCTTATAAAGGAAGAATACAGGGATGTTATGACCACCTTGTCCCTGAATGAGATACCCTTACTAATGAGGTGGGCCATGTAAAAAGCTTTCCGTACAACGGAGACAACATGGTGGTCAAAAGTTAGGTTTCTATCAACCTGGGTGTCCAAGCACCTCACAACTGATTGCGTGCTTACAACATTCTTATTAATGTGATAATTTGTGGGGACATTACTTTCCCCAAAGGGGATGATGCATTTTTGGCATTTAGCTTGAGGCCATGTTTCTGGCACCAGTCATTTCTTTGGGTGAGACTGTCTTGCATTTTATTTAGAATTGTTTTATTAAGTCAGTAATGTGAATTCTTTACTTTATTGCAAATTTGTTGGCTTATTTTTGTGTATTATAGTATTGCAGGGTTGCTAATGTTGACATTTTATGTAGTTGGGACTGCTGGAGTGGTTTTCCCAGTGAGAAATGGTAGTGCTGCAGTGAATATCTGTTTATTTGTAAAAAAAAAAAAAAAAATATATATATATATATATATATATATATATATATATATATATATTAACTAATATTAGTTAACCAACTGTAATTAGAATTAGAATGAAAATTGGAATTTTAAGGCAAATATTAGGCATTTATTACATTTATTCATTGTTCAAATGCACCTACAGTACAGCCAGGAGGTCGACTTTGGTCGCCTGCAGCAGCGAAAGAGTTAACTATATGATATATTTTATATGTGGCCCCAAGACAATTTCTTTTCACTCAATGTGGCCCTGAAAGCCAAAAGGTTGGACACCCCTGGTCTAGTGTTATCTATGACAGGCAGTGGTGGTCATTCAGTGGTCCTTAAGCAGAGGTGTCTGTTTTATTGTTCTGTAATCACCTGTGTGCTTGTATTTCATAACATAATTTTGTGGGGAATATGGCTATCTCTGACTTTAACTGCTGAATGGGGGAAGGTTAAAAAGTCAAAGGAAAGTTATGTTTGCTCTTTTTAAAGTAGCCATTTTGCTTTATATATAGAGATGCCATTTTCTGCTGCTGTCCTGCAGTATTTATTTATTTATATTTTCCACTGCTGACACACACTGGCCAGTTTAAATTCAATGACACCCTGATTGATGTAACCAGTTGATACTCCATGGGTTTTCTTACATGAAGAATTTCCTACTAGTGAGATATATCTATATATCTGCTAATATAAAGTAAGAGTAACTGTGATTGTTCTGGCTGTTTGCTACTTTATGCTTTTTTTAATGTAATTGAATCAGTATCACTGATCGATAGCGGCTACTTTGAATTCTGTCTCTGTACCACTGTTATTGTTCTGGTGAGTTTGCATGCCACACTAGTTACAAAAATGTTAGGTTTCCAGCATTTCATTCCATTGGCAATACATATTATATGATCATAAAGCAGTATATAGAATTGAAAAGATTTCTGTTCTGGGTGGCAGTTGTTATAGTCATGCTATATATAATACATACTTCAGCTAATTTAACATTTCATAAGACAAACTTTAAGGGACAGATTCCAAAAGGGGTAGGTTAGTGTGTTTGATGGCCTCGATCATGATGTAGTGCTATCCCAAACCCTTTAATCTGTTCCATACTGTAAAATGACATACAGATAAAGGAGGCAGACAGAGCATACAGGAGAGCTAATGTGTACTACATCAGCAATGCAGCTTGAAAACTATGACATTATGCCAGAAATGAGTGGTTAGATTAAAAAATATTCCATGCTTGTAGGTAGTTACTAGGCATGATGTTAAAGGAGACCATGGAGAAACATAGCCAGTTTCCCAGCTGCCCCAGAGCACTGTCCAGATAAGCGCCTTGCTCAAGGTCAAAGACTGGGCAATAAAATCTGAGAAAATCAAACTCTGCACCACAAGAAACAACATGTTAATAGCTCGTAACCTTAGTCTGCTGTGCTGTTAGTGAAGTTTGTTACCTATTCTGGCATAGTAAGACATTCCATGCCCATCGCATTATTAAATGTGTAATCTGAAGCCAGCTCATGTTATAGTGCCACACATATGCTAGCATTAATACTACATGTACTACAGGGGAACACTGTCATACCTCTCAACTGTCCTATGTTTTTGGGGACCTCCCAGATTTTACCAATCATGCTAAAGACCTGTTGTACCAAACCAGATAAATACGAAAAATAAAGTACAGGTCACCGCTGAATTATTCTTTGTGGAATCTTCTTTATTAAAAGTAAGCGCTTTCGGAATAATGGGAAACCAAGGAAATTCTTAATAATCAGGAATGGAATAAGTACATAGTTTTGTATGTCAGATTTGTGGATGACGTTTTTATTTTGTGGGATGGGGATACTTCTACCTTTGAGAGCTTTTTAGCCTTTCTCCACACCACCACCACTTTTTTGACCTTTAGTGCCAAAACTTCTTTTACTCAGATAGAGTTCCTGGATGTTTGTGTGGAACAGAGTAACCTTGGTTTCACCTCGAAATTGTACAGGAAACAATGTTGGCAAAGTGCATTGTTATCCTATGACAGCATGCACCCGAGGCATATCTTTCCCAATATTGTCAAGAGCCAAGTGGGTAGGATATCTAGGGTATGTTCTGAAGATACTTATTGTGATGAGGAACTTTCTAGGCTGAGTGGACAAGAGGAGCATGGTTAGTAAGGTGGTTAGTAACAATGTATTACATAGGAAGACAAAGAATAGGCCATGGATGCAAGGCCCTGTTATTGGCAGACAAATAGATACAGGACTATGTAGTAGTAGGAAGGAACAACCTAAAATACTTTTTACGTATGGTAGTAATATTAAAGACATATGTAATATAGTTCAGAATTATTGGAATATCCTAAGAAGTGATATTAGTCTTAAGGACATAGTGGCAGAACGTCCCATGTTTAATTATAGGAGAAACAATAATCTCAAGGACCTGTTATGCAAGGAGACATATCTGAATAAGAGACCTACACTAGATATTAGAGCAGGCACATATCCCTGTGGCAACTGCAAGGCTTGTCAATATATTAATAGCGACACTGAATATAAACATCCTGATAAGACACAAACTTTTATATTTAAAGGGAGGGCTACTTGCAGGACAAAACATTTAGTATATATGGCCAATTGTGAACAATGTGAAAGTTTTTATGTAGGTATGACAAATAACATGCCGAAGGTTTGGATTTTACAGCATATTAGTAATATTAGAACATGTCAAGTGAGCAATGCTTTATTCAGACATGTAGAGATTAATCCCACACACACTTTTAAGTTCAGATGCATTGTAAATATTGCCACTAATGAGAGGGGGGGGGACATTCAGCACAGAACAGCATTAGCTGAATCCAAGTGGATAGTAGATTTAAGAGCACATAGACCACCTGGTCTTAACGATGTTTTACCAATTAAACCTGCTTTACAAAAGGCGGCTTTTAGGAGTAAGTGATTGGATGATCTGTGTTTTAAATATGGCTGCTTTTGTTACTTTGAATTATGTCTGATGAAGGATTATTCCGAAAGCGCTTACTTTTAATAAAGAAGATTCCACAAAGAATAATTCAGCGGTGACCTGTACTTTATTTTTCAGATTTTACCAATCAAAATTTAGCTGTGTCCCTCCTAAAACTGTTGGTTTTTAAAGAAAATTTGATGGATTACATTCAATAAACATTGACAATAGTTAGAGTTACAGACTTCCTTCCCATCAGAAAGTGCATACTAATTCACGTTCTCTTAGCCTATTAACATCTCAAGCCGATACTATTAACATTTTAAAAAGTGCCCCTGATTGTCTCTGATTATATCTGGATTTATTTCTAATTTTGGAGGTAAGCATTTAAGAGTTACCCTTGCGATACCATGTCTGAGATTCAAATTTTGGAATGGTGTATGTATAGGAATCTGTGCTGTATATAATTTACAGCAGTGTTTTTTTTAAGTCATCATCTGTTTAGAAAGATGACAACACTGGGATTTCATAAATTGTGTATGCACACCAATGCCATCCGGGAGTGCTAGATGCAAACTGGTATTGTGGTGTGTGTCCCTTGTATGTCACTTGTAGTACTGTATTCATTTCCTATAAACTGCCTGCTAAGGTTATGTTGGTACTCCCTACTGTACAATGAGTTAAGCATATGTCAGAAATTTATAAACTGGTGCATTCCCCCAAAAGTTGGGGGTAGTGTGGCAAAGAGCTGTCTTGCATATTTGTTTCCACTCATTTGCATTTGTGCAATTCCACATTTGTTAACTCTGCATTAAGAATCACAGTCATCCTTTTTCTAGGAATCACTTATGTTTAACCCAGTCACGAAAGCTCAAGGAAGCAACCACGTGGCCAAAGTGGTTAGAAAAACATTTTATATAGCCCACCTAATCATGAAGGGATTCACATCTAGATCAGGGGAGGTCATCGTGCCTCTTTACTCATCCCTCATCAGGCCCATAATTGAGTACAATGCCCCTTTTGGGATGTACCTTACCAGACACCTGCAGCAACTGGAAAGACCCCAAAAGTACCTCACCAAGAGGATCAAAGGGCTCAAACAGATGCCATATGCTGCCCGGTTAAAGAAACTCCAGCTCTACTCAGTGGCATACCACCTGTTCAGAGGCGATCTGTGCCTGACGTATAAAGCCATGTCCAACCCGGAATTAATGGACATGCTGCACCTCAGAAAATCCAAATACTATCGAGCTACACGCTCGAGAGACTTGAACCTCAGCACTGAAATAAATAGGACATGCTGGAGGGACAGATTCATAACCCAGAGGCTCCCTTCACTCTGGAATAAAATCCCAGTCCAGGTTAGGCAGAGTCCCTCATTGACTCTCTTCAAGAGGAATCTTGATGAGTGGATGGGAGATCGTAGGTTTACCCCGGGTATCACTTCTGTGTCACTGTTAGACAGAGGCACAGTATACTAACCTCAAAAAAGGGCATAGCAAAATTAATTTAAAATGGGTGGCGAAAGCCAAACACATTCTGGCTAGGCTTATAAATGCCCTAGGGCAGATAGCCTAGTATGAACCTATGAACCTAAGTGAGCTACCCTGAACCTAAGAATATAAACTTAATACTCACCTTCAGTGCCCAAGCAAATTAGTAAACAAAACCTTATAGCAATATTACATTGCAAGGGTGTTGGTTATGTTGTGATGTGCTTTCAATTGCTGGGGTTTTGTCACAAAGGGGGAAACTTGAATGATGAAGAATAACATCATAAATTTATCGCTGCATACCTCACAGTTTAATCGTGTTACTGCCATTCTACAGGGGTTGCTTTGCTTTGGTCTTTTCGTTTTTTTTTAATATATTAGTAGTGTATTTTATATTTTGTTTTAAATATAGGAATGGAAAATATCTGTAGATATTGCTCTTATCAGTGCAGTTAAAGAATTTCCCATTTTTTAATATAAAAGAATCTCAGTTTACATATGCTGTAATCTTTGGTAAAAAAAAAGGTGAAACATGAATTGTGTTTTTATTGCAGTTGTGCAGAAGGTTTTGTTTGGAATGCATGAACTGATTTTGCTTGTTTGTCTTTGGTGTGTGTGTGTGTGAGTGTGTGTGTGTTTGTGGAAGTGTGCATTAGCATGTGACTGAGCATTGTAAAAATCCAGTATTTTCTTAGAATATGGCATTTTAGGTGAGAACATTCATTTACCATAATGTGTATTTATTATCATATTTACTTTTTGTAGTAGTGTCAATTTGCTTACTGAGTGCTGTGTACTCTGAATCTGTTTTCATTGTCACATATAAAGTCATAATGGAACATTCCCAGAAATTACACTTAGATTTTACAGAAATACTTTCTAAATTTCATGTAATGAAAATAGATTTTTAAACAGTAAATCAGTCTTCCTGGTTCTCTCTATTTGTATGAAGGTTTCTGATGGATCGTAACTGAAGAATAGTTTTAAGATGTAACTTTCAAATTATTAATGGTCTTTTCACTATGGCTATTTTATGGATTAACAGATGCCTGCTCAGTTGCATCATTTAAATGGCCTTATTTCTTTTTGGATTCTAGTGCAATGGAATCAAGTCGCTTTTCTGACATTTGTGTCTCTTCTACAAATTAAACCCTTTTGCAAACTGTTGATGATGCAGTTCTTGACTTAAAAGACTTAGTAGCATAAGGGTTTACAACCTTGACACAAATGAATGAGTGCTGCCATAAAAGCTTATACATTTTTGTATGAAACCCACAGTCATGAGGTTGAATTTTATGCTCTTGAACTGGACAGGAATTTGTGATAATAAGTAAAACTTACATATAAGCATTTTTGCGGCAAGAAATTTCTCCTGCACTCCTAACTGATATATTTGCACTCTGATGTCACTCCAGAGCGAGCACTCCTACAAAGTGAAAGGAATAATTTCTTCTCTCTACCTGTTGACCACAAGTTATCATTTATCTTATTTATTATTTATTTAACATTTGTTTACTGGGAAGGTCCAACTTGGAACAAAGCCAATTTTCAGCGGAGGCCCGGGGAGAAATGCTCCAGAATCCAGAAAGCTCAAGCCATGTCTCGTATACCGCCTGTGACCTGCAGGGTGATAGGACTAGTGAGAAACAGAGAATAAAGCATTAGATCAGATAAAATCACTTTGTTTAGCACATCTAGGAGATTTTCTTTTTGATGTCCTTCCTACAGGAGGAATAAAAACATCTTGTTGAAATTTCAAAAAGTTTATTCAGTTAAGTCGGTAGATGGGTGGGTGTACTTGTTCTAATATATTCCATTAAATAGGTTAGTTATTTAAAACAAGTTACATACAGTGTCTGGAGGGACAAGGGGAGCTAATTGGAGGAGCATACAGGAGAATGAAAAACAAGGAGTGAAGCTCAAAGCTTAGAGGTTAGTCCCTTATTTCAATATTAGAAAAAAATGAAAGGGCTCCACAGTAAGAACAAGAACTCGTTTAGTAATACTAATAACAAATTAAGCACTTTCGCCCAAGAATCTCCCAGGCTTCTTCAGAACAATGTAAATGCAGAATAAACATTACTTTTATATTCACAACAGCCAATCCAAAGCCCCCCCTTAAAAACTCTTCCCTCCATTGAATTAAAAGGGAACTTAGCCCGTATTAAAAACAATCTGAACAATAAGACATTGTCATTATTTTAACTTAAATTGTATCAGAATACAAAATTGTTTAATGAAATATATTTCCACTTTGTTTTTTCACCATAACATATCTTTCAAACATCACTTTCAAGTTCATGCCTCTTCTCCTAATAAACATGGGATTCTCTGATAAAGTTTTCTTAATGTCTGGGTTCACTGTTAAAACACACCACATATCACAGTACTTATTTTTACAGTGCTCATGGATGTGCCCATGTAGGGGGGAAGTAAATAAAGTTTAGGAACTCAGGACTTTTAGTGGAGGCATTTCATGCTCATGGTGTAATAAATTACTGAATGTTTGGTAAAGCATCCTTACCCCTTGCAGCAGCTATACTCAAGGAAACATTTTTGGAAAATATTAGAAAACTGAAATTCAGGCTCGCCTCATTTGGCTGTATGTCTCAATACCTTCCTTATTCCTATCTAACCAAATAGAATTCTGTCTTTCAAAAGTAGATACTAGGCATGCAATCAATAAGATCATCGAGAAACCTAGCCCAATTCCCCAGTCACTCCAGATAAAAATAAAATAAAGTAAAATAAAATGGCTGTTGTGAAACTTATACATCTGGGCATTTACCATATGTCTGCAAGGGTCCACACACATTTTACTGACAAAAAAGGGTTTTCAGGCTATACAGGTTCAGATTACAAAATACACACCACTGACAGCAATCAATATGTTGTGGATGGCCCTGAAAGCCATACTACTGACAACAGTATACATAGATGAGGTGCTTGAACTTAAGAGCATGTGAAAAGTGAACACTACTGCTTTGTACTATGACCATCACCAGCCACATTGAAACAAGCTTCATGCTGAGCACATGAATAACATAGTTATGAACACTGGCTTCTCAGGGATTCATTCAACTCACTCACTCTCAGCCTAGTGCCTTCCAGTGGTATAGTAACCATATTTTGACTAAAACTATTTTGCATTCACTTACACAATGCTTTCCAGAATGAGCTAAAATACCCTTTTAGTGCCTCAGTGCCAGTATCCTTTCTTGCTTTTACAGTAACACACTGCCACCAACCAGACCAAACTGGCACATCAAGGTTACAGTTAGTGTGCATTCATAAAATGAGCTATTTCTATTATTAACCTATGGTAGGCATAGCCACGTTCTCTTTGTCTCTCTCTCTCTCTCTCTCTCTTTCACTCTCTTTCTCTGTCTATCTTCAAAGGGCTGATGCTAGCAATAACAATTCATTAATTGCATGTGATTACCATAATATACATAAATAAGCAGCCAGCCAAAAGCTTTTGAACAAGAATAATGAAATTAGTTAAAGAAATTATGCAAAAAGTCAAAAATTAAACATACAAACATATGTACAATTGCACATAAAAATGTAAAATGTATTGAACAGACAAATTGTGTAAGAAAATTCTAGCAGCTATGTAGTCTTACTATTGCCAGCAACTGAAAGTAACTGTAATCTATCTACCCCTGATGTCTAAGGTAAATTAGCTATCGCAATAAAACTTAACAGGTAACTTTTATTGACACGAATTTACTGACTCTGAACAGAAGCAGTCTCTCTCTCTCTCTCTCTCTCTCTCTCTCTTGTCATCTGTACTCCATAAAAGGATTTAACTGTTCTCAAACCATGAAACACCTCAACTAGATCAACTGCTGAGTTAATTTTCAAAGAGTCGTTTTACTTGAGAAGAAAGTCCAATGCAGTGCCCTGGAATGAGTCACTACTGGAAATGTTCTGCTACCACAGGTATTTTAGTCAGATAACCCCCTTTTCTGCATTAGGCAGAGAAAGACAAAAAGTCCTGATACCTTATTCCTGCTGGGTGAGAATTTTAAATCCAAGTAATTTCCTGAAATGCAGAGATGCTTGGATAACTAGAATATTTCAACCATAAATAAGGTAACATATCTGTAGACAGGAACAGTAGTCCAAGTAGCCTTGGGCTCTGCTAGCGTGTGCTTATGCATGTGTGTGTGTGTGTGTGTGTGTGTGTGTGTGTGTGTGTGTGTGTGTGTGTGTGTGTCTGTGTGAATCATAAAGAGTGATAGACAGCGTCATGTTCAATGATGCTCTGAATTTCTGCAGAAAAAAGACATTTATATGATTTGTATAGCTTTTCACATTCATATCTTTGATGCATCTTTACTGAAAAAAAAAACAGTTTTAGTGCACATTTTCAACTTCACTAAAAAATCAGGTTTTATATAGCTTTCCACATTTTACATCTTGGCTGCATCCTTTTGAAAAAAAAAAAAACAAACAAATGCATGCATTATACAACATTTCACTTTTCAGAATTTTACTGCATCTTTACTGAAAAACAAATTACAACTTTTATACATATTTTACAAACTGCATAACTATCTATCTAGCATGCTAGCTAGCTAGAGAAACAAATTATGTGTAATCCTATTTTATAATATGATTCATGTTTTTTCATGAATGACTAAGCACAAATGTTTAAAAATAATATTTCTCTGTCTGGGCTAATCAAGAATACAGCAAACAACCTACAACCTACCCAAAGGGATAATAGATTTTTTTTATAAGGAAAAACTCTCTGGAATTCTCTCATGTGGGGGACAAGGTCCTTTCACCCCTTGTAATTTTTACGTAATGTGGTATGGTAATGTATAGCAAGACAGCTAAAAGAGAAAATTAAATGGATAAACTGCATGTAGGAGATTCCCAGGCAATGGATTCAGGCAGTGTGGAGCCTGCAGTTTGAACCTGTCCTAGGGCCTATGATAAAAAAAAGTACACAGAGTCTGAAGAAATGTAAACTGTTATTATTCTGCAGTAAATGTGTTCTAGGGCATCCATTTTGACATGCATGAAGAAGAAACCTCACAGAATGGCTGTTTGAGAGTCTGTCAGTTGAATATCAAGAAAAGGCAGAGAGTGCCTAAGGGAAGAGGCCTGGAGTAGAATGGGGTCTAGTCTACAGTTTACACACTCATTGTAGACTCCACTCACTATAGAATGTATTCTGCAGTGAGAGTGTTTTTGATAGGAAGAAAAGTCTACAATAAGAATGAGTTTAGAAGTAGATGAGTAAGGAAAAACCATTGTGATAAAATTGTTCAACTGTGAGTAATCTGGACAGATATGATGATTGTACTAGAGTTATCGATAAGTTCCTGAGTCATAAAATAATGCTGAACTCATCTGTAAGTTCATGGGATATTCTAGTAAAACAAAATATCATACTGAGTTAAATTTGTATACCACACACCATTATTGCTGAAGTTGTTATATTTGTGAAAGTTTTGGACTGTATGAGTTAGTGGAAAGCTTACTCCTTAAAATGTTGTATATAAATGTCCAAGAGCAAGATTGCATGAGTTATGCTGGTCATTCTGTGTAAAGTTTATAATAAAGATTAAGCACTTTATCTTAAAGCGCACTGGTTTATGCTTAAAACATGATATGAGTGAAGTGTTAAAATATATATATATATATATATATATATATATATATATATATATATATATATATATATATATATATATATCTTGTTTGAGCTCATGGCCCTAACTTATCACATGTGGTGGAGAATGCAGGCAAAAATCTGACTGCTGCTGATAATCACAATGAAAATATATGAAAAGCTGCATGCATCAAACTGTTGGTGGGGTATAACAACTTCAGAAAGAGATAGAAGGACAGAGAATTAAACTTTACTACATACTTGTCTGTGTTTAGTAAGGTTATGCTGTAGTAACAGATAATACGCAATTATATTTTTGGAAGGGTTGTTGTGGTCGATACAAAAGAAAGCAATATTTGAGTTTTGTTTTACAGATTAATAAAGCTTTGATGGAACTATTTATACTTGATAAAATTACAGTAAGAAAAACTAAATATAAAAGTGGTTGTACAGGCATTTGTAAAAGTGTGCCTAAAAATGTTCCAATAACACCTAAAGTATTGCAGGCCAAGTGATTGCATTGTGACAGACATTGTTGAATTTTGTCAAATGTTTTATTCCTTGCATTACTGAAGGGCTGTATACCAAATCTGTGCCTTTTGAAATTATACACTAAAATTATATATTGAATTTACCAAGGTGCTTTCAGGAATATTGTATAGAAAACTTACAATGTAACACAAATCTTCTGAACTGCATGTATTGAGGGATTCTGACAAGTAAACTACACAGAGGTTTTCTCTTTGAATTATTCACAAAGGTATTTTTCAATGTTGCTTTAATTAAGGAATTTGGAATGAGGCTGTAAGATGTAGCTGGGAGCTGTAATGTATAAGGAATGCAGAGAATACTGATGTGTAAAGACGGAAATTAAAGCAACTGAAAAAGGTGTATGTAGAACTGATTATTAAGAAATGAGGTTTGGTCTGCTGTGGTATTTGATTGTGTACACAAAAGATGTAATTTGCTTTCAAGATTTGAAACAGTTGAAATGCTGCTTCTAAACATTAAACTGTGACAGTAGAAAGAGCACTTCTGTGGAACACTTGTGCGGTACAAGAAAGAAAACTGCATGTAAGCATGATTCATTTTCTGCGTTTAGAAACTGCTTCTATTGTGGAATTGGTGGTCTGAATACCTTGTGAAATTTATTGTTGAGTTACAGATAATGTATACTTGAAAACCCAAAGGCAAAAGAAGTAATAAACAAAGTAGTGGTTATGCTGAAAAATAAAGCATAATGTTATCATGAAAGATAATAAGATGCTAGGCTCTAGGTTTCTAAAAGGCCTGATCGAGTAAGTCTGATTACATTGATGAGGGTCAGTAGAATGTAAGTGCTGTGCATCAAAGTAGGCTTGATATGCAGAAGTAAATGTGTGCTTTATGGACATATATTCAACTGTGGGACATGAAGTTAAAACGTTGTTTGATGGTGATACTTCTAGCTCTAAAGGTTCTAAGAGAGCTTGAAGTAACAAAGCTGAAGAAAATACTCTTTTCTAAAACTAGAAAATATTATCAAACAACAAGAACTTATAGAAAGTTCTTTGCCGAGTCTGCATGTCCTCCCTGCATTCGCATGGGCTTCCTCTAGGTGCTCAGTTTCCTCCCACATTCCAAAGACATGCATCTGGAGCATTTCTCCCTGAGGCCTCTGCTGAAATTAGGTTCTGTCCTAGTCACACCTTCCTGGTCAAAAAAATGTTAAAATAAATAAATAAATAAATAAATAAAATAAATATTGTAATATGCATCTCTCAAAACATTTTCCAATGATTGATGAAAGGCTTATTGGTCTATACTTAGCTATATTTTTTTTAACTCCTCCCTTAAAGATTGAGATAATATAAGGTCTCTTCCAGCCTTTAGGTACCGATCCTTTCAATAACAGATTATTGAAGATATTACCAAGGGGAAAACTAAGTTAGTAGACATTTCATTTATGAATTGCCTTGAAATTAAACATGGGACCATTAAAAGTTTTTAAAACTCTACTCAGTGTTTTTTAGCATATTCCATTCTTATTTTAGGAAAATCATTTACATTATTGGTATTAACTTTATGCATGTTTTAAGATTCCTTTAAAAAGCATTCATTAAATATTTCTGCCATTAAATATTTATCAGTAACAATTTTGATTCATATAATACTGAACCTAACCTAACTGAATGCCGCGGTGGAACGGCGGTAGCGTTGTTACCTCACAGCAAGAGGTTCTCCCGTTTGATTCTCGGATGGGCTTGAGAGTGCCTTCTGTGTGGAGTCTGCATGTCCTCCCTGCGGTTGGGTAGCGTTCGAAAGACATGAGTGCATAAATGGGTGTGCCTTCGTTGAAGGTTGGGCATCGAACTGGCACCTTGGCGTTTTTGTAAAAATCTACTGCCAATCATTAGCGGACCAGAGTTCCGCTGTGGCGACCCCTCACTGGGAAAAGACGAAAGACAAACAACAACATAATACTGAACCTAACTCATTATACTTTTTCTTGGTATTAACATACTTAAATAGGTTTGTAGGTTCATATGTGTGTAGTAGGCTAATGGCCCTGGGGCCTTTACAAGCCTAGACCATAGGATTACTCTGGCATCATGCCACTCAACATTAGTTCCCAGTGCCTCTGTCAAGTAGAGCCACTAGAATGATCCCTGGGGTGAATTTTCTATTTCCCATTCACTCATCAAGATTTCTCTTTTTTTTTTCCTCAAAAAAAAAAATGTATTTTTCAAAAACAGTTGAATAAATTCCATAGTATTTGTATATAACATCTTAAATAACTATGTACACTATTTACATCTGCCTGACACTATAACAGACCTTAATATATACTATTACTTTATAGGTATAACAATACATTTATCAGAGTGTGTCTATTCAGTTACTGTAAAGTGTCAATCAGTGATAAGACTGTTTTCCATGGACTGAATAAATAGCTTAGGATAAATCCTTAATTCTTTAATTTTAATTTCCAACAATGCTGTGGTCTTCAGTAGGCTGTAAAAGTCTTCCAAAGTCGGTATTGTGTTTGTATTCCATCTTCTTGTTATGCACTTCCTTGAGATTGCAAGTAGTGTCCATACTAGATACATATTTGACTAATTCAAATGAGAACCTTCATACACATTTAATAATTCTAGAGCTTTAGATAAGTTAAATGATTCATTAAATAAAGCTTGTAAAAAGTTTTTAATACCATTCCAAGATGGCCTAATTTTAACAGTCGAAAAAAATGTGATTCCAATCTTCATTGTTTATTTGCTCACACCTCCAACATATTCCTTTGTGGAAGAATTAATTTTAGTAATTCTATCTGGAGTTAAGAATGCTCTCTGCAAACATTTCCAATTAAGAACTTCCCAGTATTGTGTAAAGGATGTATGTTTTATTGATAATAAAATATTTGATTTAATTTCTTAAGTTAGCTGCAATGAGAGTCCTTTTGTTATATAATTCCAATATGAGGATTTGGGTGTTGTTTTATAATTTATCAATATCTTGTAAAATTTTGAAATACTATTTCCCATGTCATAATCATTATATATGATTTCATATAGGTATTTCATAAGTTTAGGTATTTCTTTAAATGAAGAATTACTAATTATTCTGCATAAATCTTGCAAATATGTCAGAATGCTTTCCATAGTTAGCCAATCTTGTTGTGGAATTTTGTATGTTGTTTCTATTGTTTGCATATCCAGAACTTTTAGTTCTCTGATACATTGAAACCAAATCCTTTCTGTTCCCAAGAATTAATTATTTCTCTGTATATTTTATGTGGATAGCTCTTTGTAACTATGACTGGTGTTAAAAGATCAAACCAGATTTTTAAATCTATATTTGCATTAATAATTTTCCTAAATGAGTCAATGTAATAATTATTCATATGAGTTTTAGTGGGCTTAGTTATGTTATGTTGCATACTAATACATACTGTATGTGCCATGGCAAATTGTTTTTATCTATTTGAATTTTTTTTTGTAAATCAAATTCATTTATTGATATTGCAGTTAGTAATTCTTTCCAATTTGCAGAATAATTTGGACTTATCCAGTCTGAGATTGTTTTAGATATTGATGCTTTTATATATGCTTCTATATCAGGAAAGATTAACCCTCCCTGTTTCCAGGTCTGATATGATGTATTAAAGCTATTCTGTTTGTTTTGGGAAACCATAAAAATGTTATTAGGCATGAGTTTATTACTTTGAATATATTCCTTTTTGGTAACAGTTGTATTGCCAAAGCTATATATAGAATCTTGGGTAGTAAAACCATTTTTATTAACTGTAGTCTGTCTTCAAATGTTAATATTATTTTGTTCCACTTTTCCACAGAGATTTTAATTGTATTGATGATGATATTGTAGTTTTTTGAGAGCAATTCATTATTATCCTTGCATAACTCAATTCCTACATATTTTAAGGTAGATTCTTGTTTCCCTATAATGTGATTCCCATTTGTCTACAGTTCTTTTTTTTTCATTTAAAAATAAACATTTTGATTTTGATTTATTGAAATGGAGTCCTGAAGTCCTGTAAAATATGTCAATTAAAATACCTTATTCTTCTAATGTCACTTTTGTATTGGATAATGTTAATAATGTCATCAGCAAAGAACATTACTTTAGAATTGTATTGTTCACAAACATCTACTCCTTTGATTTTTGTATTGTTACATATGGAATCTCCAAATATGAAAATGTGGTGAAGAAGCCAGGCAGAAGTATAAAAACAGGCAGAAGTATAAAAAACACACACTTTAATTGGTAAGTGCTTTCACATCAGACAGGATGCTTCGTCAGACCATGAAATCTACAAAACATTTCATGGTCTGATGTAGCATCCTGTCTGATGTGAAAGCGCTTACCAATTAAAGTGTGTGTTTTTATACTTCTGCCTGTTTTTATACTTCTGCCTGGCTTCTTCACCACATTTTCATATTTGGACTGCTATATTTTGTTGTGTGGGTGAAGTTAATCCGCAGTGGCACCTTTTATATTTCTTTGGATTTTATACGTATTGAATCTGCCAATATTTCAATAGCCAAAGCAAATAGAATTGGTGACATGGGACATCCTTGTTTAGTACCCTTTGTTATATGTATAGATTCAGGGGTGAAAGGACCTAGCTTAACATGCACAAAATTATTTGTATATATATTCTTTAGTAGATGAACAAAGGAAGGAGGAAATTCAAATAACACCAGAGTTTTGAATAAATAGTCCCAATTTAGGGAATCAAAGGCTTTCTCTATATCTAAGCCAATTATGAGTGTTTCTTTATTTTCTTTATTAACATAAACTATAAGAGAAATTATCCTTTTAATATTGTCATGTGTGTGTCTATGATATATAAATCCAGTTTGATCATTATTTATTCTTTTTGGATAGTGGTATTTTCATTCTGTTAGTTAATATTGTTATAAATATCTTATATTCATTATTTAATAATGATGTAGGTCTATATGAGGTACAGAGGTTTGGGGATTTGTTTTCCTTTAAGATTGATGTGATTAAGGAATATTTCCAAGAGGGTGGTATTAAAGCTTGTGACTGAATTTCTAATAGAGTTTTATGGAAGAGGGATAGTATCTTTGAAGAAAAAAGTTTATGGGCCGGATTCACAAAGGCATGCACGGAGTCTAAGAGTAGAGTAAGACTCCATGCAGCCAACATGTCTGCCAAGCGATCCAGGAAGAGCCAGCAGGGACGTGTAAGAGAGCTCCTTAAACGACTCCTACACGGACAGGGCTAGGATATGCAAATTACCTCATTTGCTGCCAAAAGCTATGTAAATGAGGTAAATTTGCGATCCAGGAAACCCTAACCTGTCTGAGGAAGAGTAGTGTTATTTGCAGAAATGTACTCGGTTGGCAACTGAGTACCGTTCTGCAAATAGCAAAACGGAGCCATGACAGCTCCAAATAAAGGATGCATTCAGTTGAGGAAGCATGCCAATGGCCAAATATAAGGCCATTGGCATGTAAACATATTGCAAATTAATAAAATCAATAATTTTTTTTTCCACGATCTCCGATGTTTAAGCATAGTGCAGCGCCGCACAAATGTACGGTGCTTTAAAAAGCAGAAAATAACACAAAAACGGGCAAAAATAGGCATTAAAATAAAAAATGTAATTTGAGATGCAGGTGAATGGCAGGCTGAAGACAACATGGCCACTGAGTAGGGGTTGCTATGGGGGGAAGCCAAATCCCAGAGATGTAACCAAGGATTAGTATGCAATCCTATGCAAACAAGAGTAAAGATAATGAATCCCAATTTTACAAGGCATATGAGCCAAGTCCGTGGAGTGTAAGAGTAGGATAAGGGGAGTATCAGAGTAGAAGATAGGTGACGTCATGAGAGGGGGTATGTATGAAAGACTGTAAGCTCATTGGAGCAGAGTGGCATGTGTTCGCTGTCAGTCAGTCATCACTGGAAGAGGCGTGTCAACAGGTATCCTAGCTAAAGGCAAGAAATTGAAGGTGTACATCATGGATAACACTAAAGTTCCTTGTACAAATGCCTACAACATGTTTGCGTGCGTGTGTGCCTGTGTGCGTGCATTTAAGCCTGAGTAAGCAAGTGTTATGTTGTGGAAACCCGTGTAAGCATGTGTGCGCGCGTGTGAGCAGGTGTGTGTGAGTTGGCACTCGTGTGGGTGTGTTGGTGCTCGTGTGCACTTGTTTGCACGGCGCTGCCCCCTGTGGTAACAGAAAAGGGAAAAGGAAGGAAAACAAATAGTAGGAAGTTAATTAAGGAGAACTAGCAGAGCTAGCAGGTGAAAACAATCAGAATCAGTCAATTACCCAGGCAGTACAGTAGCCCAGCCCAGCACTTAAAACTCTGCAAACAACATTCCACCATGTTTTTCTCAGAGACACTGCAACACTGCAGTATACTAAGAGAAGTGAAAACTTAAAAAGCTCTACTGAGACAAAAAAATGTTAGGGGCTGCCATAGCTATTATAAGCAGGCAGTAGTAGCTTAAAAAACTTTTATTTGACAAAACTGCAAGGTTGAGCACTTTCACCCACGCTGAATGCGGGCTTCATCAGAACAATTAATAACCATGGCTACAATGTATATATATACTAATTTTGGCGCCAAAAAGACATAGCTAAAATATATACAAATCGTATAAATCCAATATAAAAATATTTTTTATATTGGATTTATACGATTTGTATATATTTTAGCTATGTCTTTTTCGCGCCAAAATTAGTATATATATACATTGTAGCCATGGTTATTAATTGTTCTGATGAAGCCCGACCAGCGTGGTGAAAGCGCTCAACCTTGCAGTTTTGTCAAATAAAAGTTTTTTAAGCTACTACTGCCTGCTTCTTTGCTTGCCGACAACACTACTTCGAATTTGCAGCAGTTCTTTCCTGGTTCCTGCATTACCGCCATCTGACGCCCTCACTGATGGTGTAATTAACCCTGAGAGG